>NC_074706.1:17759992-18059992 GCF_029448725.1 Salvelinus fontinalis
TGATTCATCATTTTCACCTCGAATAGAAGTAGAGGGACTTCTGTCAGAGGTTGCTTGTTATGAGCGCTGTGGGAACTTTATGCACTTGGCCAGATGATTCTGCATCTTTGTTGCATTCTTCACATATGATTGGGCACAGTTTTTGAAAATGTACACAGCTTTTCCTTCTACATCAGCTGCAGGGAAATGTCTCCACACATCAGATAGTCACATCAGATGGCATTTTCCTGTAAAGATTAGAAAAAAGTGACAAAAAGACGACAAATACAATTCCATGTACAGATAAATAGTTAAGCAGTTAGATTAAACAACTCCTTTGCAAGATAATTGTTTCAAAATTAAACATGTATGGAACAGGTGAATTAACACTCCTCAGTTAGCAGGCTCAAGCAAGCTAAAACCCACATGGTAGCAAAAACTAACTAGCAGAAATTGTTAACAAGTTAGAAATGATTTAAACACACTTTGCTGTAGGCTACCATTTACTAGTTAAAAGAAAATCATGTATGTCATATAAAATATATTCACCCCACCCAGTATTGTAATCAAAACTTACCAGAAAGCATGTAGTCCTTGGCTCAGACAGTGTAGTAGTGTGGGCTCAATAGCATCTCATTAGTGAGCAAGATCTTGAGAATCAGCTGTACATGTGATGGAAGAATGCATTGTGCATGCAGAGGGTTGCAATTCCATTGAACTGGGGATAGTTTAACCAAAATATGCCACAAGACCTAGAATTGCCTTATGTGTATCCCACAAAAAAGGTTCACTGATATAAGCTAACTTTTTTTATGAATTTAAGCAAAATTCCCCAAATTCCCGTGCTTAACTTCCCACCGGAACCCTACTCGTGGTTAAGAGCGTTGGGCCAGTAACCGAAAGGTCGCTGGTTCAATATCCCTGAGCCGACTAGGTGAAAAATCTGTAAGAGCATCTGCTAAAAGTCTAAAATGTAAATGTGGGTCAGGCCATTTCTGTCTTTTTCTTGCTGCTTAAACAAATCTGGTCTTGAAGAGCAAATACTTGAAAACACAGTACAGTATAAACACACGGTACCCATATAAAACAGAGAAATCGTAACACATGGCAACACAAGCACGCATGCACACACACGTACCGTGAAGACGGTGGCAATGACAGCGTAGACCAGCAGAGCCTGGACGTTGTCTGTGGCCAACTGCTGTTGGGGTGTTGGGGTGGTACCAGTCTGGTCGGTCAGATTCATCCTGTGGTCCACGTAGAGCCACCACAGAACCCCGGTCCCACCTGAAACGCACAAGGACGAAGCCATTAGGCTACCATTGGGTTCAGGCTAATACTGGGTAAAATGACATTTTCTGGTTCTACACTGGTTTCTGGATGGATATCAGAGAAGAACCAGGTAAAGACTAGTGATTGGCTGTTCGAGAATGGCCGGCTCTTTTCAAACAGCAGAAACTGAATTGCACCTGTGAAAGAGCCGTTCATTTGGCTTCCTGATTTGCATACTGCTACTACTGCTTTTTGAGCTCCCGACAACAATTATCTGGAGATCAGATATCAAAACATTATCTGGAGATCAGATATCAAAACATTATCTGGAGATCAGTTATAAAAACATTATCCGGAGATCAGTTATAAAAACATTATCTGGAGATCAGTTATAAAAACATTATCTGGAGATCAGTTATAAAAACATTATCCGGAGATCAGTTATAAAAACATTATCCGGAGATCAGTTATAAAAACATTATCCGGAGATCAGTTATAAAAACATTATCCGGAGATCAGTTGTAAAAACATTATCCGGAGATCAGTTGTAAAAACATTATCCGGAGATCAGTTCTAAAACCATTATCTGGAGATCAGTTCTAAAAACATTATCTGGAGATCAGTTCTAAAAATATTATCTGGAGATCAGTTGTAAAAACATTATCCGGAGATCAGTTGTAAAAACATTATCCGGAGATCAGTTGTAAAAACATTATCCGGAGATCAGTTGTAAAAACATTATCCGGAGATCAGTTGTAAAAACATTATCTGGAGATGGCAATTCCTTACAGCAGGGACAGTAGATAGTGAGAAGAGAGCCTAATTATGGTCCATGCTCAATTTTTGCAGTGTGTTTTTGCAAGCAATCTAATTCCGTGAGGTAACATTGATTTGAACTCACATTTCACAATCTGACATAATGGTAGGCGACTGTTTAGGCTTTACAATAGAAATGTTGTTTTTCATACATTTTTTTAAGCACTACAGAATGAAGGAAGAGACGTTTGGGAGCCAAATGAACGGCTCATTTTAGGTGAGCGGAGACAAAAGATCCGGCTCAACGAAAAGACTCGGAGAGCCCATCACTAGTAAAGACGTCTCTTTCATGACATCACTGAGACGTCGGTAAGAGGGAAGCTTACCTAAAGAGCCCAGAACCACGAGGGCTGTGAGCATCCAGACCAGCACGACAGAGATGTAGCGAATCGCCACCATCAGGATTATGGAGAGGACTACAGAGGGGGAGAGAAATAATGGGGATGAAACGATGCTATTGTCATGATAAAAAAATGCCTTATTATTGTATAACGCTATGATTCTTGCTGCTATAATCATTGAAAGATAAGGCATAATTGTGTGATGTTTCATGTCAATTTAAGGGGGAGGGGGGACTACTTATTTTGGATGCCAGCGCTCTACAGTGCGACATTTTTACTCGCACATGCGCTTAAATATTTTGCTCTGCGACCTGGAATTTTTATTTAGGAGCACCAGTGCGCCTAGAATGAAAATCACCCAGATGATAATTGTTGCAATGACTAGGCAACTTCACTGTACTGCAGCCCGAGTGCCATGGGGAATACACTGAGCGCAGATTCACGACTGTCATGCTTGCGCTATTACTACAAAGACAACGGCTTGTTACCTCAAATATTCTCCAATATTCTCCTCCAATTTCTTTGTGTGCTCCTAAATGTTTCTACTTTTAAAAAGTGGGCATGGAACCCTGGTTGCCGTCAGATCTCCAGGAGACATTTCCTGTTATCATTTCCTGACCCTGTCTCAGGAAACGCAACTTTCTAGGGGGAGAGCAGAGGCCTCTGAGGCACAATCAAATTAAACAGCATACAGAGAGCGAGAGAAGTTATTTAGGATATACACTATTATGCTTTAGGAGGCTAAATATGGACAGCTAGAACATAAAACGCCACTTTAGAATGCACAGTACCTAGAGCCAGCACGCAGAGGCCCATGATGATCTCCTTGCTGGCCATCACCCCGGCGATGACCCTGTGCAACATGCTGTTGTCACTGACGAAGGTGACGAAGGCCTCAGCGAACTGGGCATAGCAGGAGATGTCCACGGGAGTGCAGCGGTGGAACACCGGGAGAGACTTGCTGCACAAGGGGAGAGGATGGGGAAAATGGTATCGTCAACATAGTCTCGCTAGTGTCATTATATTTCCTCGCTGTTGACTTGACACTGGTAAAAGGACTGTACCTTGGTGGCACGGGGAGTTTGGGGCACTTTTTGGATCTCTCTCCGTGGCTTGGATACTTGTAGACTGGAATGTCGTACGAGCAGAGCTCCGATCCTATGTAAAAGTGGAGAAATAGGAAATAAACTTTGTGCAATTCATTTTCACCAATTACCAATCAATAAATGCATACAGTACGGATGAGAACAGGAAGAACGCTCACCATTTTGCAGTGCAAACTTTTTGACGTCAGTGTACGTCTTGAGCTCTCTGTCTGGACACTTGGACACACAGAGGGCCATGGACTTGATCTTCCTGTTCAGGATGTCAATGTTGCAGGGGTCCAGGAAGAAGACATACCTGGAAAAGGTCAAAGAACAGGACTTCAATAAGGATGGAGGGAAGTAGAAAAACGTCCTGAAAAGAGTGAGATGGAGTGTATTTGCCAATGGCACATGCTCCTTGAAGGAAGCCAATGGCCCAAGTCAAATAAGACAGAACTAAACATGTGCACATTTGAGTAACACCCTTGAACGTTGCAAAATGTACTGTTCCATCTTGTATTACAATAAATTGCATATTTTCCTAAGTATATTTTCATCGTAGACTTTTTGACGTAGGTTGTGTAAAATGTGATGTGGGGTAGAGCTTAGCAAACAGTCAAATCTCTGTAGCCAAAACGCCCCTGCTGCCCCACAGTCAAAACGTCAATGGGCAACCAGCCCAGCCTAAGAAACAAAGCCCATTGTCTCATTGAAACTGTTCCTAGAGACTGCTAGAAAGGAAACTTACTGGACGAGCAGCACAACAAAAAGTTGAATCATGTCTGAATCATTTATTAGAATATCTTCCAAAAAAAGGACATGGACGTGAATGAATGCACAACATTGTTGCACTCAAGCTGCATGTGAAATGGCACCCTATTCCCTAGTGGACTATTATTGACCCCAGCTCTGGTCAAAAAGAGTGCACTATATAGAGAATAGGGTGCCATTTCAGACCCACATCAGTCTTTTCTGAGTATAGTAAGATTTAGAGTGAAGTGTCTTACAGTAATGCCCTGTGCTGGCAAGCTAATTAAGCAATAAGGCACGGGGGGTGGTATATGGCCAATATACCACGGCTAAGGGCTGTTCTATCGCATGGCACAACGCAGAGTGCCTGGATACAGCCCTTAGCCATGGTATATTGGCCATATACCACAAACCCCTGAGGTGCCTTATTGCTATTATAAACTGGTTACCAACGTAATTAGAACACTGTTTTGTCATACGCGTGGTACACGGTCTGATATACCACGGCTGTCAGCCAATCAGCATTCAGGGCGCGAACCTCCCAGTTTATAATCCTCTGTAACCCAATGATCTCACTGGTTAAGCCATCAACAGAACAAATGAGCATCCAGGCTTCAACAGGCCTTGCATCAGATGAGCAAGAGAGTATAAGTGGCAAACTGGATTTCCAAACGATGAAATCCATGTTTGTGCACCGGTAATGTTAAATGGCGTGTGTTAAACTACCACAGCAAAGGCTTGTCGATTGTGGGGAGGAAGGGGGAGAGAGCTAGCCTGGTTAAATCACACTGAACAATGGTGAAGGCCGTGTTCTGTCTGGTTTAACCAGGCTAGGAGAGAGGAGTCACAACCTGCTGAGCCTACATTGTCATGGGAGTGGAAATCTCAACCAAAACATTGTTATTACTTTGCTATTACATGATAGGCTAATAACTGGTAATCATCCATCTCGAGATGCTCCACAATTCCAACGCGACTTACTTGTTGTCGGTCTGATCCCGGCCACTGAGTACGACCCCCTCGATCTTCTCGTTCTTCTGACCGCAGGTGTTACCGTAGCTGTCGTAGCCAGAGATGAGCCTGGATGCAGCTCCCGTGGAAATGGAGAAACCAGCGATACAGGCCTACAGGGGAAGCAGCTTCCATTAATAACGACATTATCATCATCATCATGGTGACAATGCACAAAACAATACCAAGGTAGAGCTGAACTATGCTGGTAAATACAATAATCAGTATAAAACGCCATGTACTAAATGACCCATCGAATAACCTTCGCGAACCATAAACAGTGTCATTTTATTCCATACATGCAATCGAACAGAATAGGCGCCAAACAATGTACCACTATGCTTCATGTGGTTGGATTGACCACTGTGCTTCATATTATCATATGTCATTACAGTTAACAGTGCCAGTCCTATATAATGTCCGCTTACTGAAAAAAAGAGATCAATAGGATCTGCATGTGCTCAATGTAAGCCAGAGTAAAGTGTCGCACACTCAGCATGGGGCGCGTTTGAGTCGCAAGGCGAAAGTAGCCGTCTGTAGACTGAAGTCACCGAGTAAATTCTGGGGAGGTACATATGCACCGACAGAAAGTTTTTGGGACATGCTCTGTATGGGACATGCT
Source organism: Salvelinus fontinalis (assembly GCF_029448725.1). Lineage (NCBI taxonomy): Eukaryota > Metazoa > Chordata > Actinopteri > Salmoniformes > Salmonidae > Salvelinus > Salvelinus fontinalis. Next base: position 17,765,869 of record NC_074706.1, read on the forward strand.
CTGTTTGCCATTACTTCATGCCCTTGTACCTTCCTCATTATTATTTGTGATTGCGCAACATGGACTTGTAACTGCATGGTCATAGATTGCAGGTCAGCATCAGTAGAGACCGCAGTGTGTTTCTTTCATTCTCAAACTTTGCGTTGCTTGTCAGTAAGCCAAATTTTATTAAATCCCATGAGGGATGAAACGCTCACTGTACAGAAACGTATTAGACTATATATGTACATCAGTTCAAATAAGTTACTCGGGGAAACAATATGCCTAGCAATATCCCAAGCAGTCATATGCACTTGGTATTGACCCCATGACTGGTATCTGGGGTACTTGCTTATTAAGGGACGGTTTCCCGGACACACATTAATTGCCAGTGTAGAAAACACCCTACAATGACCCATGTGTAGCCTACAATACGTATTCAATTGTATTCACACTCAATATAATCAACAAATTTGAACATTATTACAGACAAGACAAATTGTATGCTATGACATGGGACACAACATTACAGTAATATTTAAATAAATTCATTAGCTATATTGTCAGCAAGTAGGATATTTAATTGATTTATATTAGAAATGTGGACCACGTGTGGGCCTATGCAATTAGATTGTAAGGACGTAAGGATAAAGATCTCTTTAAGCTCTAAATAGTCAACCACCCAAAATAGTACACATGTATTGATAACGACCAATGATAAGTGGCAACATCAACAATTTAATAGCATGTAGTGCATTTTGCTTCCAACGAAACAGAAGGTTGTCTCCCGCAATGCTTTGGTTCTGACTTCAAGTTGCAGTTGGTGAGGACAGAGAGGAAGAGGCGAAGCGAGAGGGATAAACTGGGCCCAAAGTCTGTTGTCTCCAGCAGGTGCTGTTTTTGTTGAGGTTAATGAGGGTCAAATTTCATTTAAAAAATGTATGGCTTATTTGCTCTCATAGAATTTTTGTAATGATTCAGTTGTTATTTTTTTGGTATTTAACCTTGATAACTAGGCATGTCTTTTGTACAATGACAGCATAGGAGCAGTGGGTTAACTGCCTTGTTCAGGTGCAGAACGACAGATTATTACCTTGTCAGCTCAGGGATTCGATATTTTGGTTACTGGCCCAACGCTCTAACAACTAGGCTACCTGCCGCTGCTACGATATAAGTAGGACACGTTACATCCCAGCAACTTTGAGAACAAACTATTAGCGTTGTGCCTGGTCGTCACTAGTTAACACAGCCACAAAGTCATAAACCCTGCCTATTTCTACAATTTATCTTCTTCAAATGTGATTTTAAACCTAACCACACTGCTAACATTATGCCTAACCCTCAACCTTACATTTTGACCAAAATGCAAATGTTTGTTTTCATTAATTTTTACGATACACTTTGTGGCTGTGGTAAATCGTGAAAACCGTTGTGTCTGGTCACACGCGTATCTGCCCTCTCATTGGCTAGAATGGTCCCACCTGATCTTGCCTCCTCCTGTCTGCGTTCCAAATGATCTGATCAATATAACGGATAACTGTGGTGAGGAGCAACTGCAGTCGAAAGATCATGTCCTTTGATCACATGGTTGTTGTAAAAGTTATGCAGTCTACATGTAGTCCCAAATCGAACAATGTTTATAATAACGCTACACACTTTGAAAGGCGACGACCAAAGTTAGTCAACGTCTTAACGAAAGTGATCAGCTCGAACGCGCCCATGGTCATCTACAAAGAAACCACAGCAAACTCACCATTCCGATACAGAACAATGTGAATATGATGAGCCATGGAATATCCGTGCAGCTTCGATCCTCCAATGGTTTCCACTCACGCTGTTTTTGCTAACAAGTAAAAGTTGGAAACAATCAAAATCGTCATCTGTGAACACCTGGTGCATGCGCAACACTGGTTTAACCTGGCGTGCTTTTTTCACCCAGTCAGTGCTAACACAGAAATACTGTATAGTATTTGACTAAATAACTTACTTTCACCTAAATTAACATTAAAGCGTCTTTTTAGACACGGAAGTAGTCCGTTGTTTTAGTGTAAACAACTATAGCTAACTACATACAGTACAGACAACGCCGCGAAAGATCTGCAGACAGTTGACAACAACTTGTTCGTTTTTGTAGCTAAATGGGTAAGTTATCCCAAACAGATAATGTTAGTAACTAGTTTGGAAAATCTAAAAATGTCTAGCTAGCTAGTAACAAACGTTTTGGCTTAAATATCACTAAACTCGATTACCTCTGAACTGCCACCGCATCCCATTGTTGACAGGCGATTTAGGGAGTGACTGGAACTTCCAAAACACAAAAAGTGCCCGCAAAACTTCCTTGCCTGTAACACTGCGCTTGTAAACAGGTTAGATGCAAGGATGTGTATGCACATGCGATGAACTTTTTCCTTATGAACGAGGCGAAAGTGTCACTGCAATCATACGTTTTTTTCTAATATTATTTTATGGCACTGCAACGCTTTCACTGTAGGCTAAACGTTGGATGCAATGGTGCCCCTGCTGAAAACCCATAGACATTAAAACAGTGAAAACCCCAAAGAGCTTACTGCACCTATTGTCAGATAAAAGCTTATGGAAATAAAAATGTTTCTATTAAAATGCATGTTATTTTGACCAGAATGCAAGTTGCAGAATATGCTAACTGCTTTAAATAAAACATGCTTTGTTTTATTGTATTTTGAAATGTTGGGGTGTTGGTGAACACAGTAGACGTTTGTTATCCAAGAAACAAATGTGCTTTTGTTTGTCTTGGAACATAAAAACCTTCAGCTTCTACAGAGCATAAAAAAAGCACCATAAACTTCCACCAGAACCTCAGTGACAAAGGCACATTCTCTGACCATCCAGAGCCATTTGTAAGAAGCATATCAAAATCAGATGACAATTCAGTGTGAAATTAAATTCTAATCCCACTGCCCTGAGTGATGCTAGCATCTCATGATTTGATTCTGAAGCATAACACTCTAATCTGTGATGATTCACAAACACCGCCCGGTTGCTGTCTTCTGCTATTAGAATGTTCATATTTGAATATTTATTTTCTCTTTGTCAAATGACAGAAGTGTCAAGGAGTGGAATGTTAGCTAAAAAGCCCCCCCCCCCTTAAAAAAAATAATATATAATATTATATATATTTAATTTGAATTATTATTCATTATACAAAATTATCAACGTACTTCCCTACATCTGACATGTCTAACAAAACAAGTATAAACAAGATACTAAATATTTAAAAAAAAATAAGTGCAATTGTATTCATTCAGAAAAAATCTCATTATAATGATTCAAGAAGATGTTTTTCTTTTTGTTATTTACTATGGATAATGTCTTAACAAGATTATTCAATTCAATCCATAATATTTGTAATTTTGGGATAGAATTCTGGCATTTTTGTTTGTGCATAAAGTATTTGGCAACAAGAATTTTTAAAAATCCCAATTTCAATGCTCTTGTTATCATTGCAATAGTAACATACATGAGTAGTGTTCAAAAATGTAATAAGTATTCTGCAAGGTTTTCCCAAAACTCTTTAGAAGAAAAAAGAAACGCACACCTATGTAGGCGAGGTGCTGGCTAGCGGAGTAGAAAACTAGAAAATAAAGGAGAGCCGCACACTCTAGGAGCTCAGATGCAAAAATATTTAATTACCAACGTTTCGACAGGCAAGCTGTCTTCATCAGGGTACAATCACAGACACTGCGGGATGACTCGTTTATATATAGTGTCAAGACACACAGGTGTCTGTAATCATGGCCAACAGTGGCCTAATATCATTGGTTAATTACTCATATTAAAACGGCATAGAATGAGCAACATACAATTAATACAAATGGATAGCATACGATCATAGACACACTAAAGACCACACAAGCCTACAAACAACCACAATGGCAAAGTCACAACAATCACAACAATCACAAGAATGGCTTCAGATCAAAGTCCACATTAAGACCGAAGGGAGCAAGGGTCTTTAAATTAAATATCCAAGCAGCCTCTCGTCTTAACAATAAATTATCAAGGTCACCCCCTCTCCTAGGGAGGGTGACATGTTCGATGCCAATATAACGCAAAGATGAAATCGAGTGGCCTGCCTCCAAAAAGTGGGCCGCAACTGGGTAGGTCAAGTTTTTGCACCTAATGGTGCTACGATGCTCTGAGATACGTACTTTTAATTCACGCTTTGTTTTACCCACATAATTTTTACCACAAGGACAAGTTATGAGATAAATAACTGCCTTAGTGGAGCACGTAATAACACCTTTGATTGGGATCGATGTCCCTGTTTGTGGATGTTTAAAGGATCTGCATTTATACGTGCCATTGCATTGGGCACAGCCATTACACTTATAATTACCATCCAATAGGGGCGCAAATAGACGTTGTTCAGGAATATCTTGAGGGGTTAAATCAGAGTGTACCAATTGGTCTCGGAGATTTCTGCCCCGCGAAAATACGACCAAGGGAAGGTCAGAAAACACATTACCGAGACTATCATCGGATTTAAGAATATGCCAATGTTTGTGAACGATTCCCTTAATTTGTTCAGAGCGCTTTGAATAGCGGGTAGTTAAAATGCAAGAATGCGTCTTTTTGCGAGACTGCCCTTGAAAAAGGTCATGTCTCGTTTTGTTTTGAATTTTCTCAATGGCATTATTAATCTGATCATTTTTGTACCCCCTCTCCTTGAACTTTCTTTGCGTCTCAGCCATATTTCTGTCGAAATCTGATTGTTTTTTGCAAATTCTTTTGATTCGACAGAATTGGCTGTAGGGCAAACTATTTTTCAAGGGAAGTGGGTGACAACTGTCAGCCCTCAACAAACTGTTACGATCAGTAGGTTTCCTGTAAAGATCAGTGTATAGAACATTATTTTCACACAAGATCAGAAGATCAAGAAAACTGATTTGACGTGTATCAGATTGCATAGTAAATCTCAAATGATCAGAACAGGAGTTAAGAAAATCATGGAACGCCTGGAGCTGTTTTACATCACCCCTCCATAGAACAAAAATATCATCAATATACCGTTTCCAAATAATGTTAGGCAAGAAAACATTTTTATCACGGGTTTACATTTATAGAACAAGTGAGTCACTTTCTTTTTCGCAGAAAATGCAGATATAATTTAATTTAAACAAATTTGGACAAAATATAATTACATGGATATATCTTATGTAGAATCTTAAAGTGTACTTCCTTAAATTAGTTTGGTATACAATATTCGTAAGGCATCAACCAAGCTTTTTTTCCGACAATGTCAGGAATAAGCATGTTTCAGAAATGTTTTACTCTAGGCGTAAGTTGCTTCCGTGAATGGACAATTTGTCTTATGTAACAAGATTTCTCAAGTAAGCCCACGCCTTCCAAACTGAGTTCTGGATCATCTCTGTGATCATCACCAAAGCTAAGACAAGTTTTCATTAGTGTAGTTAGACCACTGGGAATGGCTTTGATCACAGAAATAAACTCTGAAAGGTATTGGAAATTCATTCAATGTTATAAATTGTTAATATGAAAGAATATTACCCCTGAAAACATCAAGAACGAAGTCAATATTCTTCTCATGCCAGCTAGGGTAGAACAATGATTTATTCCTTACAGTTACAGTGCATTCGGAAAGTATTCAGACACCTTGACTTTTTCCACATTTTGCTACGTTACAGCTTTATTCTAAAATGTATTAAATTATATTTTTTCCTCAACAATCTACACACAATACCCTATAATACCCCATAAAGTCAAACAGAAATACCTTATTTACATAAGTATTCAGACCCTTTGCTATGAGACTCAAAATTGAGCTCAGGTGCATCCTGTTACCATTGATCACCCTTGAGATGTTTCTACAACTTGTTTGGAGTCCACCTGTGTTAAATTCAATTGATTGGACATGATTTGGAAAGGCACACACTTGTCTATGTAAGGTCCCACAGTTGACAGTGCATGTCAGAGCAAAAACCAAGCCATTAGGTCAAAGGAATCGTTCGTAGAGCTCAGAGTCAGGATTGTATCGAGGCACAGATCTGGAGAAGGGTACCAACAAATGTCTACAGCATTGAAGGTCCCCAAGAACACAGTAGCCTCCATTATTCTTAAATGGAAGAAGTTTGGAACCACCAAGACTCTTCCTAGAGTTGGCCGCCCGGCCAAACTGAGCAATGGGGGGAGAAGGCCCTTGGTCAGGGAGATGACCAAGAACCCGATGGCCACTCTGACAGAGCTGCAGAGTTCCTCTGTGGAGACGGGAAAACCTTACAGAAGGACAACCATCTCTGTAGCACTCCACCAATTAGGCGTTTATGGTAGAGTGGCCAGACGGAGGCCAATCCTCAGTAAAAGGAACATGACAGCCCGTTTCGAGTTCGCCAAAAGGCACCTAAAGGACTCTCAGACCATGAGAAACAAGATTCTCTGATCTGATGAAACCAAGATTGAACTCTTTGGCCTGAATACCAAGCGTCATGTCTGGAAGAAACTTGGCACCATCCCTACTTTGCAGCATGGTGGTGGCAGCATCATGCTGTGGGCATGTTTTGCAGCGGCAGGGACTGGGAGACTAGTCCGGATCAAGGGAAAGATGAGTGGAGCAAAGTACAGAGAGATCCTTGTTGTAAACCTGCTCCAGAGCACTCAGAACCTCAGACTGGGGTGACAGGACAATGACCCTAAGCACACAGCCAAGACAATGCAGGAGTGGCTTGGGGACAAGTCTCTGAATGTCCTTGAGTGGCCCAGCCAGGGTCTGGACTTGAACCTGATCAAACATTTCTGGAGAGACCTGGAAATAGCTGTGCAGCGATGCTCCCCGTCCAACCTAACAGATCTTGAGAGGATCTGCAGAGAAGAATGGGAGAAACTCCCCAAATACATGTGTGCCAAGGTTGTAGCCTCATACCCAAGAAGACTCAAGGTTGTAATCGCTGCCAAAGGTGCTTAGACAACGTACTTAGTAAAGGGTCTGAATAATTATGTAAATGTTATTTTTCAGTTAATTATTTGTAAAATTACAAAAATGTATAAAAATCTGTTTTTGCTTTGTCATTATGGGGTATTGTGTGTAGATTGATGAGGAAATTCTTTTTGTAATACATTTTAGAATAAGACTGTAACATAACAAAATGTGGAAAATGTCAAGGGGTCTGAATACTTTCCGAATGTACTGTATGTCTGAATTATTCCACGAAAGAGCGTTATGTGGGGAAAAGTTATGCAGGAAACACATTTTCCGGGACATGAAAGCTTGTTGGTGAAACCTAGCCAATTTAGCAGGTAATCTTTCAGGAATATCATTATATTTCAGTAAAAATTGAAGACATTCCAATTTATTGAACACATTGTTTGGAATTAAATACCAAATTGATTCTGTATTGACCAAACATCTTTTTAACCAATTGATCTTGAAAGTGTTATTTATGTCAACAAAATCCAACACTTCCAGACCTCCTTCAGCTCTTTTATTTGAGAGGACTTACTTTTCCAGATGAAGTCAAGAAATGTCTTGTTGATCTCTTTACAGGTAGAGGGATTAGATAGATCTCGTTGTAACCAAATATTAACTATATTATTGGTTTTCTTAATTTTAGGAGAGAAATTCAAAGTTTTTTTGATAGATGTATTCCTAAATATTTTACACAATTCTTTACAATAATATGTTCTATTTCATATAAACATAATATTTCACATTTAGCATTAAGGGCATGGGCGAAAAAAGAGTAGTATCGTCAGCCAGTTTGGAAATTTTGATTTCTCTGCTCAAAATGGATAAGACATGTAGATTTGCATTATTCAGAATATCTTGAGATAGAAGTTCCACTACCAAAATGAATAAAAAGGACGAAATTGGGCATCCCTGTCGTACACTTCTGTTGATACTGAATATTTTGGCTGTATTAGGGTTTAGTATCACAGAACTATTTCTATTTTTGTAAAACATGCGAATGACTTTGATAACCTTTTCACCGACACCAAAAAGTTTAAGAGACTGAAAGAGGAAATTCATGTTTGTCACGCCCTGACCTGAGATATCTCTGTTTTCTTTATATTTTGGTTAGGTCAGGGTGTGACTAGGGTGGGTACGTTAGTTTTTGTATTGTCTAGGGTTGTTTGTATGTCTAGGGTTGTTTGTATGTCTAGGGTTTTTGTTAGTCTAGGTGATTTGTATGTCTATGGTGGCCTGATATGGTTCCCAATCAGAGTTTATCGTTGTCTCTGATTGGGGATCATATTTAGGTAGCCATTTTCCCTTTGGTGTTCGTGGGTTCTTGTCTATGTGTAGTTGCCTGTCAGCACTCATTTTGTATAGCGTCACGTGTCGTTTTGTTATTTTGTTTAGTTTGTTCAGTGTTCATTCTTAATATATTAAAGAATGTACGCATACCACGCTGCACCTTGGTCCGATTCATACGACGAGCGTGACAGAAGAACCCACCATAAAAGGACCAAGCAGCGTGTTCAGAAGGCGCAGACATCATGGACATGGGACGAGATTTTGTACGGTAAAGGATCCTGGACATGGGAGGAAATATTGGCAGGAGAGGATCGCCTACCATGGAAGCAGGTGGAGATGGCGCAGGAGGAGCGGCGACGATACGAGGGGACATGGTTAGCACGGAAGAACCAGAGGCAGCCCCAATAAAACATTTTGGGGGGGGCACACGAGGAGATTGGCTGAGTCAGGTTTGAGACCTGAGCCAACTCCTCGTGCTTACCGTGGGGAGCGTGTAACTGGTCAGGCACCATGTTACGCAGTGATGCGCACGGTGTCTCCAGTTCGCATTCATAGCCCGGTGCGCTCTATTCCAGCTCCTCGCATTTGCCGGGCTAGAATGGGCATCCAGCCAGGACGGCTGGTGCCGGCTCAGCGCTCCTGGTCTCCAGTACACCTCCTTGGACCAGGATATCCTGCGTCGGCTCTGCATACTGTGTCTCCGGTGCGTCTGCGCAGCCCAGTGCGTCCTGTGCTAGCGCCCCGCAATTGCCTGGGTCAAGTGAGCATCCAACCAGGACGCATTGTTCCAGCTCTACGCTCCAGATCTCCAGGGCGCCTCCACAGTCCAGTACATCCTGTGCCTCCTCTCCGCACTCGCCCTGAGGTGCGTGTCCCCAGCCCGGTACCACCAGTGCCGGCACCACGCATCAGACCTCCAGTGCACTTCCACAGTCCAGTACGGCCTGTGCCTCTTCCCCGCACTGAGGTGCGTGTCCTCAGCCCGGTACTACCAGTTCCGGAACCACGCATCAGGCCTCCAGTGCGCTTCCACAGTCCAGTACGGCCTGTGCCTCTTCCCCGCACTCGCCCTGAGGTGCGTGTCCTCAGCCCAGTACCACCAGTTACGGCACCACGCATCGGGCTTCCAGTGCGCTTCCACAGTCCAGAGCTTCCGGCGACAGTTCCCAGTCCAGAGCTTCCGGCGACAGTTCCCAGTCCAGAGCTTCCGGCGACAGTTCCCAGTCCAGAGCTTCCGGCGACAGTACCCAGTCCAGAGCTTCCGGCGACAGTACCCAGTCCAGAGCTTCCGGCGACAGTACCCAGTCCAGAGCTTCCGGCGACAGTTCCCAGTCCAGAGCTTCCGGCGACAGTTCCCAGTCCAGAGCCCCCGGCGACGGTCCCCAGTCCGGGGTCTCCGGCCACGACGGGCCCCAGTCCGGGGTCTCCGGCCACGACGGGCCACAGTCCGGGGTCTCCGGCCACGACGGGCCACAGTCCGGGGTCTCCGGCCACGACGGGCCACAGTCCGGGGTCTCCGGCCACGACGGGCCACAGTCTCCGGCGGTCTCCGGCCCCGAGTCCGGGGTCTCCGGCCACGGTCCCCAGTCCGGGACTTCCGGCCACGGTCCCCAGTCCGAGGTCTCCGGCCACGGTCCCCGGTCCGGGGCCTCCGGCGACGATCCACGGTCCGGGGCCTCCGGCGACGATCCACGGTCCGGGGCCTCCGGCGATGATCCACGGTCCGGTTCTACAAAGGCGGAGGGATTAGCGTAAAGAGGGGGGAGCTGCGTCCAGAACCGGAGCAGCCACCGAGGGTAGATGCCCACCCGGACCCTCCCCTATAGGTTCAGGTTTGCGGCCAGGAGTCCGCACCTTTGGGGGGGGGTACTGTCACGCCCTGACCTGAGATCTCTCTGTTTTCTTTAGTCTGTTTCTCTGTTATTCCTTAGTTGCCCTGGCTGTGTGTTTCGGGTCGTTGTCATGCTGGAAGACCCAGCCATGACCCATCTTCAATGCCCTTATTGAGGGAAGGAGGTTGTTGGCCAAGATCTCTCGATCTCTACATGGCCCCATCCATCCTCCCCTCAATACGGTGCAGTCGTCCTGTCCCCTTTGCAGAAAAGCATCCCCAAAGAATGATGTTTCCACCTCCATGCTTCACGGTTGGGATGGTGTTCTTGGGGTTGTACTCATCCTTCTTCTTCCTCCAAACACGGCGAGTGGAGTTTAGACCAAAAAGTTCTATTTTTGTCTCATCAGACCACATGACCTTCTCCCATTCCTCCTCTGGATCATCCAGATGGTCATTGGCAAACTTCAGACGGGCCTGGACATGCGCTGGCTTGAGCAGGGGGACCTTGCGTGCGCTGCAGGATTTTAATCCATGACGGCGTAGTGTGTTACTAATGGTTTTCTTTGAGACTGTGGTCCCAGCTCTCTTCAGGTCATTGACCAGGTCCTGCCGTGTAGTTCTTGGCTGATCCCTCACCTTCGTCGTGATCATTGATGCCCCACGATGTGAGATCTTGTATGGAGCCCCAGACCGAGGGTGATTGACCGTCATCTTGAACTTCTTCCATTTTCTAATAATTGCGCCAACAGTTGTTGCCTTCTCACCAAGCTGCTTGCCTATTGTCCTGTAGCCCATCCCAGCCTTGTGCAGGTCTACAATTTTATCCCTGATGTCCTTACACAGCTCTCTGGTCTTGGCCATTGTGGAAAGGTTGGAGTCTGTTTGATTGAGTGTGTGGACAGGTGTCTTTTATACAGGTAACAAGTTCAAACAGGTGCAGTTAATACAGGTAATGAGTGGAGAACAGGAGTGCTTCTTAACCCTCCCGTTGTCTCGGCGGGTCAGAGCGACCCCGGGCAGTTCCGAGTTGATTGCCCGTGTCTGTGTGTGGGTCGGAGTGACCCCGGCAGCGTTAGCAAGGTGTATGTTGTAACCCTCCTGCCCCTGTGTGGGCGGGGTCATAGTGACGTCAGAGGGGTCAGAGTGACCCCGGCGGCGTTAGCAAGGTGTATGTTGTAACCCTCCTGCCCCTGCCCCTGTGTGGGCGGGGTCATAGTGACGTCAGAGGGGTCAGAGTGACCCTCGGCAGCGTTACCTGTCGCTTCCCCCGTGTCTGTGTGGGTCAGAGAGACCCTGGCAGGCCGGGGTCACAGTGACCCAACACCACCACCTGCTGGATACTAGTAAAAGGTCCTGCCCCAAAATTGACACTCTCAACATTCCGGGCAAGGGCCTGTGTCGAATACGGCGTGTCTGCCCCACCAACGGGCCCTTGGGCCCCGTGTGAGTTTGGATATCGAATCTAAAAACGCCCCCCTACAAACTACTTTCCCTTGGTTGTGGAAATTGTGTCTTTCGGGTATGGCTGTTGTTAGACAACCTTCCCCTTGCCTCTGCGGGACAGAGTGACCACCGGCCAGCGTTACGAGTCGATTCCCAGTGTCTGGGTGGGTTAGAGAGACCCCGGCAGCGTTTAGCAAGGTGTATGTTGTAACCCTCCTACCCCTGTCTGGGCCAGGTCACAGTGACCCGAGCCCTGTTGTAAGCCCTGCGTTATGAGTTGTTCCCCTCTGTTCCGGGGGCCTGGGGTCAGAGTGACCCCTGCGGCGTTAGCAAGGTGTATGTTGTAAACCCTCCCCTCCTACCCCTGTCTGAGCCGGGTCGGAGTGACCCGGGGCCTGTGTTAGGAGTTGTTCCCCTCTGTCTGGGCCGGGTCGGAGTGACCCCGGCAGGGACCAGTTGTCCACACCAACTCTGTGCACGACCTCGGTGCTATCACGCGGGTAGGCCAGCCGAGCGTCCCGGATGGGACCGAAGGGGCCGAAGGGCCGAAGGGGCGAAGGGCCGAAGGGCCGAAGGAGCAGGCAGGGCCGACCACGCGCCTCGTCCATTCGCGTGCCTCGTCCCATTCACGTGGCCACCGTAAGCAGGGCGTAGAGAGGCTACTAATATTGTCAGGAAGAAGAAGAAGAAGAAGAAGAAGAAGAAGAAGAAGAGGACGACGACGAGGACGACGACGAGGAGGAATACGACCCCGCCGAGCGTGAGCCCTCCGCCTACGACAGTAAGCAGGGCGTAGAGAGCCTACTAATATTGTCAGGAAGAAGAAGAAGAAGAACAACAACAACAAGAACAAGAACAACAACAGCAACAACAAGAAGAACAAGATGAGGACGACGACGAGGACGACGGCGACGAGGAATACGACCCCGTCGAGCGTGTTGCCTCCGCCTACGACGCCTCGCAGTCCCGGTTTCAGCGCGGCTCAGGTCCTGGAACAGATATCCTCCAGCGTCGACCAAGAAGACGAAGAAGACTACTGCGATTCCGAAGAGGAGGACGTTTCGGAAGATGAAGACGGTGAGGAATACAACCCCGAGCGCGACGCGGACGACTACGGAGACGACTCGGCCTCGCGGTCGTGCTCCTCTTCGGAGGAAGAGCCGGAGGAAGAGCCGGAGGAAGAGCCGGAGGGAGACGCGGCCGCTGCCCGAGAGCGAGACAGAGAGCCAGACAGAGCCAGAGAGCCAGAGCGAGAAAGGGAGACGTTGCTGTCGAAAAACGGCAAAATCAAATGGTCCTCCGCGGCCTATCGCGGCCCGGACCGACCCCGCGCCATCCGCCCGCCCTGCCCCGCCGTGACGCCGGGCCCCACGGCCTACGCCGCGTCGCGAGCGCTCGACATCGAGTCCGCCTTCCGGCTGTTTGTCACACCGGCGATAGAAAGGATCATCGTGGACATGACCAATCTGCAGGGGGTGAGAAAATACGGAGACGGCTGGCGACCCATGGACTCCACCGACCTGCGCGCCTACGTAGGGCTGCTGATCCTAGCCGGCGTCTACAGGTCCCGAGGCGAGGCCGCGGCCAGCCTGTGGGACGCCGAGAGCGGCAGGACCGTGTTCCGCGCCACCATGCCGCTCAAGGCGTTTCACAAGTACTCGAGGCTGCTGCGATTCGACGACCGCCAGTCGAGACCCGCGAGACTCGCCACCGACAGACTGGCGGCCGTGAGAGAGGTGTGGGACCTGTGGGAGGAGCGGCTGCAGGCCCTCTACAACCCGGGGCCCGAAGTGACGGTGGACGAACAACTGGTCCCGTTCAGAGGTACCGTCTATGCATCTGTGTACGTACGCGTAGCGTAGAGAGCACGGGCAGTCTATGTATCTGTGTTTGTACGCGTGGCGTAGAGAGCACGGGCAGTCTATGTATCTGTGCATAGAGAGCGGTAGCAGTCAATGTATCTGTGTTTGTACGCGTGGCGTAGAGAGCACGGGCAGTCTATGTATCTGTGTTTGTACGCGTGGCGTAGAGAGCACGGGCAGTCTATGTATCTGTGCATAGAGAGCGGTAGCAGTCAATGTATCTGTGTACGTACGCGTGGCGTAGAGAGCACGGGCAGTCTATGTATCTGTGCATAGAGAGCGGTAGCAGTCAATGTATCTGTGTATGTACGTGTAGTAGCACGGGCAGCGGTAGCAATGGGCAGCAGTAGCAATGGGCAGTGGCACGGGCGGCGGCTGCGGCTGCGTGTAACGTAAACGCAGTGCGCCCCGATGGTGAGCCGGTAACTCATGACGCTGCTAATCTCCTGCTAATCTCCTCTCCCTCTCCTCTCCCTCTCCTCTCCCTCTCCTCTCCCTCACCTCAAGGACGCTGTCCTTTCCGACAGTACATTCCCAGCAAGCCGGCCAAATACGGCATCAAGTCGTGGGTGGCCTGCGACGCCAAGTCCAGCTACGCTTGGAAGATGCAAGTGTACACCGGCAAGGCGGCCGGCGGATGCCCCGAGAAGAACCAGGGCGCGCGCGTCGTCCTCGATCTGACCGAGGGACTGCCGGCCGGTCACAACGTCACGTGTGACAATTTCTTCACCTCCTACGAACTCGGGCAGCGGCTCCTCGAGAGGAACCTCACCATGGTGGGCACGGTGCGAAAGAACAAGCCCGAGCTCCCTCCCGCGCTGCTCCAGTCCAAGGGCAGACAGGTCTCGTCCTCCAGGTTCGCCTTCACGCCCACCGCAACTCTAGTGTCCTACCTGGCAAAGAGAAATAAGAACGTGCTGCTTCTGAGCACGCGGCACGCGGAGCCCGACGTCAGCGATCGCCGAGACCGGAAGCCGGCCCTCATCCTAGACTACAACTGCAACAAGGGCGGCGTGGACAACCTAGACAAGGTGGTCGGGACCTACAGCTGCAGACGGATGACCGCCCGCTGGCCCCTGGTCATCTTCCACAACATCCTCGACGTGTCCTCCTACAACGCCTTTGTCATATGGCGAGAGATCAACCCCGACTGGATGCCCGGGAAGCGGAACAAGAGGAGGGTGTTCCTGGAGCAGCTCGGAAAGGCGCTCGTGAAGCCCTTGATCCAAAGAAGGCAGCGTCTCCCCCGCACCGAAGCCGCGTCCGCACTTGTCAAAGTCATACGGGGCGAGCGTGTATCCGCCGAGGCTCGTCCGCAGGCCCGCGAGCGAGCCGCCGGCCCGGCCGCCGCCGCCGCCCCGGCCGCCCCGCTGGGGGCGAGTAAGAGGAAGAGGTGTCAGGTCTGCCCACCCAAGAAGGACGCCAAGACACACACAGCGTGCTGCAGGTGTAAGAAATACATCTGCAAAGGCTGTTCACACCCATACTGTCACAATTGTGCCCACTGGGCCTTTAGCCAAGACGGGACAGAGTGACCCGGGGGGGGGACACTGTGTGCTAGGCATAATAGAAGGACAACGGGAGGGTTAAAGAAAAACTAACAGATCTGTGAGAGCCGGAATTCTTACTGGTTGGTAGGTGATCAAATACTTATGTCATGCAATAAAATGCAAATTAATTACTTAAAAATCATACAATGTGATTTTCTGGATTTTTGTTTTAGATTCCGTCTCTCACAGTTGAAGTGTACCTATGATAAAAAATTACAGACCTCTACATGCTTTGTAAGTAGGAAAACCTGCAAAATCGGCAGTGTATCAAATACTTGTTCTCCCCAATGTATGTACTCTGTATCTACTGAGTTACTTAAAGGGATAGTTCACCCAAATTACAAAATGACATGTTGGTTTCCTTGCCATGTATACAGTCTATGGACGAGGTGGCCACTGTTTCATATGCCATACCCTGGCATTATACTGGAGGTTGAAGAACATCATGGCAAAGTAAAGTGCATGCGCAGGAATGGTGTCAACAAGTTCTACTGGCCAAGCCCAAGAGATGATATCAACTGGTATGGGGATGACCACATTGTCTGATGCCAGAGCCGCTGCCAGTGAACAAAAGATCAGTTCAAATGTGTCACAGTATCTGGAAGTACTTGGAGGAGCGCTTGACTGTGTGAAAGTGGCAGATGTGAACTGGCTACTAGTGAAGAAGCCGTCTGCAGCTAGAAAGCAATGGAGATTGGCTCAGAGATGATAAGAGATGGACGCGACACAATAACATGGCAAAGACAAACATACCTGAAGTAAAAGTGAAGAACAATACAGGACAAATTCCATGAACATGTTTTACTGCATACAAAATGTTGGTATCAGTGTGGTTAGGAAAACAGTTTTAGTTTATGTTCAATGTTAGTGTTTCTAATGTTCTAGTGGACATGTTTTATATGTTTGTATGACAATGTTGTGATATGAAAGACACATTTTAGTCTAGGCTTCATATTTTGGTCTTAATCTTTGACCAATAACCCTCATTAAATTAACCCATCTTATGAAATCTGAAATTATTTGTAATTAAAAATATTAAAAATATTTTAAATTGTTTGAAATAATCTTGTTTGTCATTGGTTTCACATTGTGTCACTGGTATTACTGTTTGGCATGTTGGTGTTCTGGCATCAGAGTTGCCCAATTTAATTGAATATGGTTTTTGTATCTACCTAACTGTTGCTACATTCATTAGTAAACCTTTTAAGGATATGATCCTTCAATTTTGATGACTTAACCTCAATTATTTCTAATGTTACAAAAAAACACTAGTATAAATGGAAAAATGTCAGACAATAGAACTTTACACATGCATGTTTAAAGTCAATTATTACTAATCCAAACAATTTATTAGTATTATCATTAACCTTTTCTGTCTTTGATTATATATGCAAATTAAAGACTGAAATTACATTCTAGAAAGCCTGAATTGTCATCATGTATCATGTCATGTAGTAAAAAATATAAAATATGTTAAGCTGTCATTTATGTTGATTTATAATGTTAAGGGGTTAACTATTATCTGACAAAGTTTTGATATTTAAAAAAAATACAATTTGTAAAAGTTGGCTGTTCAAAAAGCCACCATTTTCATAGAATAACCCAATAACTCCACCTGGTGGTGAATTTGGAGAACACCATGACAGCAGACAAGCGTCGGCTACATTAGGAGTCGGCTACATTAATGAGATTGTGGGTCGGTTTCCCGCTCAATAGTTTGTGTTAAGATTTGCTCTTGATGCTGGCGTTTTAAGTTTTAGTGAACATTAAATACACATTACGCAATTGTCAGCTGAATACTTACAGAAATTGTTTTAAAAAAGTACTTTCTATTCTATTGTATGATTGTGTTGTGATTGTATTGTGTAGTTGTTCCTTTCTGTTGTGTAGCTGTTCCTGCTTGGAGAGTTGTTCCTGTTGTATGATTATATACAGTAGTAATGTGTAGCTGTCCCTGTTGTGGGGTTCTATAGCTCTCTGTTGTTGTTGTGGCAGCTATTGTTTACCTCCTGTTATCATCCCACAGTCAGCGTTGGGCCCTCCCATGACTCTGAGCATGGGCACTAGGTCCTGGGGGTAGCAACACATGGGGCCAGGCTGCTGCCCTGAGGCTGGGTGGGAACTGACCCTCGTTGGATACTACACCTACAGAGAGAGAGAGAGAGGACTGGGTCAGTATAACACACACACACAGGTATACAAGAACACATACACAGTCCTGACCTTCACAAAACCGCACTATTCCAGTCTACAATGAGCCCGTCCTCCTATAGCTCCACCCACCAGCCTCCTATGACGTACACGCACATACAGTATATACAGTACATACACATACGACTTTAATCAAGACATGATCAATCGAAAATCAAAACATGAAATAATTTAGGATGCTTATTGGTATGTTTATTCTCATAAACTGCACTGTAAAGTTATTCGGAGAGAATTGACAGGTTGTATAGCAAAGTATAGCGCTTTTCCAGATGCTCAAAGCGCTTTACATAGTAAAATGGCAAACGTAGTGCACTCTATAGGGAATAGGGTGCCATTTGGGATGTACACTGTTCTGACTACAGTGACTTTTATACAGGTAGGCCTAAAGCAATGTCCCTTCCCTGGCCGAACGTGGCCCCGGCATGGCCCCCAGCCACTATATTGTCTTAAGTTCTAAATGTACATAAATCCCTCTTGCAACCGAGATATCGGCTAAACCATCAAAAGCTACACTTTGTGTGCTCTCAAATGGCCCTATTTGTTGTTGTTTTTTAGACTTTAACACTTTTTTTTCCCTTAAAACTGCATTGTTGGCTAAGGGCTTTTAAGTAAGCACTGTAAGGTACAGGTAATACCTGTTGTATTCAGTGCATGTGACAAATACAATTTGATATTCCCATAGGACTCTGGTCAAAAGTAGTGCACTATATTGGGAATAGGGTGCCTTTTGGGATGCAGGAGCCTACACTGGGTATACAACACATTATGAACACCTGCTTTTTCCATGTAATACACTGACCAGGTGAATCCAGGTGAAAGCTTTGATCCCTTATTGATGTCACTTGTTAAATCCACTTCAATCAGTGTAGATGAAGGGGAGGGGACAAGTTAAATAATGATTTTTAAGCCTGAAGACAATTGAGACATGGGTGCCAGTCACAGGGTGAATGGGCATGACAAAAGATTTAAGTGCCTTTGAATGGAGTATGGTTGTAGGTGCCAGGCGCACCGGTTTTTGTCAAGAATTGCAACACTGCTGAGTTTTTCACATTCAACAGTTTCTTGTGTGCATCACGAATGGTCCTCCACCCAAAGGACTTCCTGCCAACTTGACACAACTGTTGGAAGCATTGGAGTCAACATGGGCCAGCATCCCTGTGGAACGCTTTCGGCACCTTGATAGTCTATGCCCCGACGAATTGAGGCTGTTCTGAGGGCCATATTAGGAAGGTGTTCTTCATGTTTCGTACACTCAGTGTATATCCACTGCGTTCTTGTGACGTGCTGTACTTGAAAACACACTCTTTTATATGAAATACTAATTCAATAGCCTAATGTATTCAAGCAGGCCTAGGCCCAGAGTAATACACTAACGGGCCATTTACAATAGGAAGCTCTATGAAACATTGAAAGCAATTCAATTTTTTTACTTTGTGCGCCCTGCTCGTGTGTGTCTATGCGTGAGTGTATTCATCAGTGTATTAACACACTGAGGTTTATCTTTCCTTCGCCGGCGTGTGGAAGCATTGCTTTGCCATGTCCATCCCTTCTGTTGTCTTTACTCTCTGTGCCAACTACCAAAGGGTTTACAGTACACTCTCTCTTTCTCTCTCACACACACACACACCCATACACTCCCTCTCTCTCTCACATACGCATACACTCCCTCTCTCACACACACCCATACACTCCCTCTCTCTCACACACACCCATACACTCCCTCTCTCTCACACACACCCATCTCACACACACCCATACGCTCCCTCTCTCTCTCACACACACTCGCTCCCTCTCGTTGTACCACACACATACACACCATTAGAAATCCCTTGTCACCCCCATGTCAGCCACCTATGTCAGTGTTTCCCCTATATTCATTTAGCAGTATTTTCTTTATATCTATCGTTTTTTGGGATAGTAAAGTTTTCCGTGTCAACTTAAACGACTAACACCAGATATAAATTATGTTGAAAAGATAATGGAGCTGTAAATATGTTTTTATTAGATCATCTTTGAGAACTAACAACCACCAGAATAAAAACTACACAGTCAGGGAGAATCTAAAGTTTAAAAAATGTCATGGCATTGATCCCCATTGGTTTCGTTATAATGTTTGAGTCACTCAGATAGCATAAGAACACGACATAAGTAATTGCAAAATGTGTAGAATTGCAGGAAATTGGCTTTAAAACTGACATCTTTTTCTCTCAGCCCCATTACAAAAAATGTATAGAATTGCAGGAAATTCAATTTTAAAGTAACTGCCAAGTGAAAATCGCACTTTTTAAAAGTTCGTATTCGGTTAACTCACACCCAAACAATGTTGTTGACTCGTCCTATACCTGTATTTGTGGTCAAAGCATAAATGTAACAAAAACACTTCCAAAAACCCCACCTCAAACAAAAATGCTTGCTATTTCTTCATAGAGTATGATGTAATACTCATAGACATTAAAACCAGTAGATCGTGATAGTGCTGACGTCCTCCACATATTTCTATTGAAATCTCCAGATGGTGCATGAAGCCGGAAGTATTTTAATTTGAAGCGCGCCATATTGCTGAATGGGGCTAAGTTCCACACAAAAAATCGCTAATGATCCGTAAGTGTCCGTAACTAGCAAAGGATCATGGTTGATGTAGTGGTTTTCATCCTGCCTGAGAGAGTCAACCCAATGCTGCTAGATGATATCGCCGTCAATACCGGATACCAAGTGCAAAGAGCGTACATGAGGGTGCGAGTCTCCTCATAGCCTACCCATCGTGATTGGTCGCACATGGTCCTGTGTGATGACAAATTTAATAGTCAGAATATATTACTATCTAATTAATTATCTCGATTTTTTTTCCCGAACTTTAAAATAATTCACTGTGGTGATCGAACTTGATCATAATAAACACATTTTAGAGCCCAAAACAGCCGCCCCCCAAAAAATGTTGGGCCGTTATGCCAATCATAATTTTTTCTTTTTTCTTTTCATCATAATTTACATAGGCTTTCTAGGGTTGATCAGGGCTTTTGGCACCGCTAGGTTGTACGCAGTAGCCGACTAGCAGAGCTCATGACTTCACACTCCAGACCGGACACTGGGGGCCTGGTAATACTCCTCAGCAGGATGAGTTGGCCAGTCAGCGGTCTAAAGGAGGATGAGCTAGCCAGTCTACAAGTGTGAATATTTTTAATGGCCGGTATATGCCCACACCATTCCAACACAGAAAAGCTGCTTTTTAACATACTTAATTCCAATTTTTTGTAAGGAAAACTATTTAACTTATATTGTAAGTAATTGTAGGTTATATTTCATAGAAATCTAGAAACACTCTAAAAATCGCTATTGGCCACCCCCCCACCATGCTAACCTTGCCACCGCTGCATACAAAATCCTAGGGGAAACACTGTTATGCCATTGTGTGTGATTTCATTAGTGCGATTCACATTTGTATCATTATGTCTGGTGGTGCTACAGCAGATGTTGGTCAGCTTTGTGTGTGTGTGAGAGAGAGCTTTGTGGGGATGCGTGTGCGTGGAGAGGGGTTGGGTGGGCTTATCCAAAACTCCTGCTGTCGGTTTAATCCCCTGGCGTGTGTGTGTTTACGTGCCCACACACACTCTGAGACAGTAAACACACACAAATACACAGTGTTTAGTATGTCAGTGTGTCAGAGGGTTTTTCAGCACCCCCCTTTCAGTCAAGGCCTACCTGTCAATCATGCAGTAGGAATAGCCAGGCTGAAACCACTTACCCAATAAATACCTAATTGTATTTGTGTGTTGGTAGTCAAAATACAAGTATTTATTTTGGGAGGGTATCTTGTATGGACATTGATTGACCAACACATGACATGATGTATTGGTCTTTATCGCTACTGATGAGTGGGTAAGTTCGTTTTGTATGACCCGGTGTCCCAGGTGTGGAGATTTCATTTAAGGATCAATGAAATGGTCTAAGTAAGCAATCATTTTAGGTGGTGTGGTATTTGGCCAATATGCCACTATTGCCTGGATTCAGCCCTTAGCCGTGGTACATTGGCAATATACCATAAACACCTGAGGTGCCTTATTGCTATTATAAACTGGTTACCAAAACATTTATGTTTACTGCTCTAATTACATTGGTAACCAGTTTATAATAGCAATAAGGCACCTCGGGGGGTTGTGGTATATGGCCAATAAACCATAGCTACGGGCTGTGTCCATTAGAACAGCCCTTAGCTGTGGTATATTGGCCATATACCACACCCCCGTGCGTTATTGCTTAAATATACCACGGCTTTCAGCCAATCAGCATTCAGTGCTCGACCACCCAGTTTATAATGTACAATAGAATATTCTCAATTAGCATCCACTTCTTGGTTGACAGACAAACTTTCCAATAGCAAGGAAGGAGGCGGGATTTCAATATCTTCTCGGATAGAGGTTCATGGACAGTGGACCTCTGCACTCGGTTGGTGCTGAAAATATGTATCGGTTTCGGGCACCTCCGTACAATCTACCTGCCGATATCGTTCGTGTCTTGGATTAAAACACGCCTAGCCGTTTTCTAAACACATGCACCGAAGGCCTCGACCAGTGAAAACGAACAGCTTAGATACTTATCTTTTAGGCGTATACTGTACCGTAATGGAGAAGGACAATGTAGCTATCTAGCCAAATTGCTAACACAGAGGACCCAGCACCAAAACTTCGTATGGAGATTAAAACGGTTATCGATCTAATCTATCAACGGAGGACATTCAACCGTTTTGGGATTTATTCAGTCACGGAGCCGGTGTGAATCCATATAACTAACGTTACAGGTAAATGGCTAGCCAGGTTTGTCAAAATGCTGTTGTGAAAATGGAACCTATGAGCTAATGTTACTGTAGCTAGCTGGTTAAAGGTGGTATCCAACGATAGCTGGCTAGGTAACTCAAACGCTCAGGTGTTGCCACCAAGCTAGCACAGTTTCCTATCTAGCTAGTAGTTAGTTAGCCACCAGAAATGACTAACAAAATATCCATTCCGTACCACTGAAGCTAGCTACATTTTTACAGGGGGCTTTAGTTAGTCATAGACTAGTAACTTTAGTCAATTCATAGTTAGCGAACGTTACCATAACCGACTCTCACTTAACACTGTAGACAGTAACGTTCATGTCTATATTTTCGGGGCAAAGCTGTTGAATCGGAGTCAACGTCCATACAGCCAACCATACCTCGACGTGAGGCTAACTAATATTTATTACGCTAACCTCAAACGAGTTGTGGTTTAGGGTGTCATCTCGATTCGAGCAAGGCCGGGCCGTCAGAACACATCGGGTTGTGCCGCTGCGTCGACCCCAGGTTTGAAGGTATCTTTTCTCAACCTAGACAGGAGAGTGAGTTCGGGGATCCGTTTTGAGGCCTATACAAGAGAGAGAAAGAGTGGAACCGCAGCGATACACACCCAAAAATAGACGGAATGGGTTTGTGAACGAGAATGAGAAAGGGTTTCAAATCATATCGCATTTTTTCACTGAACGTAAACACAAACTAACCTTTTCGATCGGTTGACGAAGCTTCGGTATCACAGATTTAGGAGAAACGTAGAATTGTATATAGCCTACCTACCCATTTTAGATTATCCAACCATTTGTCAGCTTGTATGGTTTTTCAGACTACATGAATGGAATATTTCGCTACCCCAGGTGTGCCAATATAATCGTGGGATTACATGAGGCTCCATGCCTGTGTGTGTCAAACCATACACACAATTTGGAGGTGTGCTAGCTAGTATTCACCAAGTCCCAAAAAAGTCACGTTTGTGATTTAACTCCTTTCACTATTATTGTCCCCCTGGCTACATATGCAGCATGACGTCCACCTCATAATGTTAAATCACATGCTGTACTAAGGCCTATCCCGTGGCAGACCAGTTACCAACCTGCAGTTTTGTGTGGGGGTGTTGCCTAGCCCTGGTAGCACATGCTTGTGTGGTAACACTTGACAGGGGATCCTGTTGAGGACTGAACACGTGATTGTCATCTCCCCTTCAGCTATTTAGATGGTGTTTTGTGCATGCCCTGTGCAGGAACAAAACGTGTGTTTCTGCAGGCAGGGTCCACCTTGAAACGTGTGAAGTTTGCAGGATAAAGGGTGGATAAGATACAAATGAGCTGTGAGGTCGCAGTAAAATCCTTCCTGGAAGGGAAGGAAATATAATTCAGAGAGGGAATAATAGAAGGGGCATGTATCAAACAAAAGGAGATGAGGAGCTGAAGCTATTCAAGAGTATTGGGACACATCCGATCATCACCTCCATTCTGATGAATGGGGATTGAATGATACACTCAGGGAGTGAACAGCTGTACTCATGTGTACGGCTGCCAGCGGATTCCAGGCTCCGGGGCGCGATGACTCACTCTGGGCTGCAGACCTCTGCCACCCCATCGATCACGATACGCACGCAGTCCATTTGAATGCAAATGTATGCACTTCTCCTCAGCTACCCCACTGGTCGAGGAGAAGTTGTTAGTGGTGGTGTTTAATGTATTACAGTAACCAGGTTTCCATACAACCTCTTTTTTTATGTGAGGTAAAGTCCATGTTGGATTAAACATGTCTCTACAGGCCTGATGGGAACAGCAAATTTGTCGGTAAAACTTTTCAAATGCCGACAAAACAAAATACGCAAGACAAGGTGGGATCTTTTTGTGTCTGTAATATGAATTATGTAAGAAATGGCGGTGGAAATGCCTGTTTGCAGAAATACTGATATAATAACCATCATATCGAAGTTAATTTGGAGTCACGTGATGATATTTTGTTAGATCCGCCCGATGGGACTCTGGGAATAAAGCAGTTTATTAGGTTACAGATGAAATAAATGATGAACTTCACAGGGTGGCGCACGTGATGAGCTTGATACTCCTTTCCAAACACAATTTTTTTGCTGTCTTATTCTGCTGACATAATTGATGCTTGACTGCGGTTGGACAAATATAAATAATCCGCTATTTTGTCTAGGGGGGGGGGGGCATTGGCTATATAGCGCAATTTCTTTTGTCACAAAACCGTCAGTGGAGTTGAAAATGTTATTGGAAACCCATTTAACTTGTACTTTTTATTCGGTACATGGGAATTTCACCGCAAAGGTAATTTTTATGTGCGCTATGCCCTGTTGGGGAAATGCGCATATTGTTTTTATGCTGATTTATTTTGAATATTCTCATGGAAATCTGTTGCCAATTGGATGGAAACCTAGCTAGTAAAGAGAGGAGCCTGTGCCTACAGTCGTGGCCGGCTGGGCGCTACTGCGGCCGATGAGGGAAGGAGGAAACAGTCATTGTGTTCATGTACTCAACTGCCTTCTTTATTGGGTCTATGTGTATTGTATACACTCATTCTTTCCACCTAACCTCAGTGTTTTGTTTGTCATCGGTTCACTTTTGTGTCAAGGCCCCCTTTCACAGCATCCGTGGCAGATTTGGTCAGAGGTCTCCATGGAAACCAGTTCTTTTGGGCTGGGTGGGGATCTCACTCACACCTAAGAAGTGATAAGGGAAAGAAAACCTTTCTGAATGTGTTGTCGTAGATGCAGGGTAGTTTCAGCGTAAAAAAAAATAACGTTTTTTATTTTACGAACATGACGAGACGAGATGGCCGGGTGTTCGTGCCTTTTTGTGGGGTAACATGGATTCTTAACAACGTGATGAAGCTTTGTTGCTCCTTGCTAAAACAAGCAAGGTGTTGTAGCAATTGAGCACATGTAGAAAGGCGCAGCAGCACACAGAAATACAACCTATGACAGCGCATGCAGTCAGGAGGAGAGGGAGAAATGTGCGTCAAAAATAATATACATTTGAATTGTATTATTATTTGCTATTGTAACGGTTAATATGGAGACTGTGGTCATTTGGCTGGCCAATTAACATCATCTAAAATTCCATCATGTCACAGCCCTACTCAGATCATAAGTATATTTTGCTGCAAGAAGGAACTGTAAGGACTTTGGTTTGTCAGTTGTGGATATTGTTTCAACCACCAGATGTAGTGTGACAGTCAAGGGGTGTTCTGAATTAATTAATGAATGTACTTCATTATTCCCCATGGATTGGGGGGGGGGGGGGGTCATGTAAATGGAATGATGGCTGAACATGTAGAGACAGAGAGATAGGGAGTTCAATGTCCCTGAGCCATGAGGTCATGTAGTCTAGAGACAGACGCGCAGCTGTTGTACATACACATTTACACCTTTGCGTCCAATTACATTGTTCCCCGCTGAGTGTGATGATGTAGGTGAGCATGCCCTACAAGGAAGGCATCAGCTTGTTTTACCCAGCAGCCACCTGAAAAGAAGAGGAAGTGATGTTGATCATTAGCTAATCCTTGTGGAATCTGACCGTGTCAGAATAGGCTAGCTCTCTCTTTCAGTTTCTCCCTCTCAGCGGTTATCTGTGTCAGTCTTCAAAGCATCTCCTCGCCTCCTCAAAACGCATTGGCGGAGAAGGCCTGAGGGGAGGTACCTTGGATCTTCTCCCCTCCAATGTGATTTGAGAAAGGCGAGGAAAGATGAATTGAGGGGGAAAATCCCAGATGAAGCAGCTAGTTTGTTGGTTGAGTCAGTGGGAGGTCCTCCACAGCTAGGTCAATGGTCCAGAAGTCAGGACTTCTCCTGGACAGTGGACACCAGCAAGAGAGAGAGAGAGACACTAGAGAGTTGAACACAGACCCGTTTAGGAGAATACTTGTAAAAATGCATCCTTGTTTCCTTGAAGTTTGACAGGTTTAACAGGATTACGGTAGAAAAGCATAAATGAAGATAGATGGGTGGTTCTAGGTTTTGTAGTAGATCCAGACTACATATATACAGCAGCAAGAAAGTATGTGAACCCTTCGGAAGGACCTGGATTCCTGCTTAAATTGGTGATACAATTTGATCTGATCTTCGTCTAAGTCGCAACAATAGACAAACACAGTCTGCTTAAACTAATAGCACCCACACAATTAAGTTGTCATGTCTTTATTGAACACACCGTGTAAATATTCACAGTGCAGGGTGGGAAAAGTATGTGAACCCTTGAATTTAATAACTGGTTGACCCGCCTTTGGAAGCAATAACCTCAACCAAACGTTTTCTGTAGTTGCGGATCAGACCTGCACAACGGTCAGGAGGAATTTTGATGTCTGGTGTGGATCGCTCTCTTAAGGTCATGCCACTGCATCTCAATCGGGTTGAGGTCAGGACTTTGACAGGGCCACTCCAGAAGGTGTATTTTTTTCTGTTGAAGCCATTCTGTTGTTGATATACTAATGTGTTTTCGGGTCGTTGTCCTGTTGCATCACCCAACTTCTGTTGAGCTTCAATTGGAGGACAGCCTACATTCTCCTGCAAAATGTCTTGATAAACTTGGGAATTCATTTTTCCGTCGATGATAGCAAGCTGTCCAGGCCCTGAGGCAGCAAAGCAGGCCCAGACCACGATGCTCCCTCCACCATACTTTACAGTTGGGATGAGGTTTTGATGTTGGTGTGCTGTGCCTTTTTTTCTCCATACATAGTGTTGTGTGTTCCTTCCTTTTGCTAACTTCAGACGTGCAGCAATGGTTTTTTTGGACAGCAGTGGCTTCTTCCGTGTTGTCCTCCCATGAACACCATTCTTGTTTAGTGTTTTACGTTTCGTTGACTCGTCAACAGACATGTTGGCATGTTCCAGAGATTTCTGTAAGTCTTTAGCTGACACTCTATGATTCTTCTTAACCTCATTGAGCATTCTGCGCTGTGCTCTTGCATTCATTTTTGCAGAACAGCCAGGCCTAGGGAGAGTAGCAACAGTGCTGAACTTTCTCCATTTATAGACAATTTGTCTTACCGTGAACTGATGAACATCAAGGCTTTTAGAAATACTTTTGTAACCCTTTCCAGCTTTATGCAAGTCAACAATTCTTAATCTTAAGTCTTCTGAGATCTCTTTTGTTCGAGGCGTGGTTCACATCAGGCAATGCTTCTTGTGAATAGCAAACTCACATTTTGTGAGTGTTTTGCGTAGGGCAGGGCAACACTAACCAACATCTCCAATCTCGTCTCATTGATTGGACTCCAGGTTAGCTGACTCCTGACACCAATTAGCTTTTGGGAGAAGTCATTAGCCTACGGGTTCACATACTTTTTCCAACCTACACTGTGAATGTTTAAATGATGTATTCAATATAGACAAGTAAAATACAATCATTTGTGTGTTATTAGTTTAAGCAGACTGTGTGTGTCTATTGTTGTGACATTTTATTTTATGACCAATTTTTGCAGAAATCCAGGTAATTTCAAAGGTTTTGCATACTTTTTTCTTGCGTGTGTATAAACGTCCCTTTTTCAGGACCATGTCTTTCAAAGATAATTCATAAAAATCCAAATAACTTCCCAGATCTTCATTGTAAAGGGTTTTAACACTGTTTCCCATGCTTGATCAATGAACCTTAAACAGTTAATGAACATGTACCTGTGGTATGTTAGTTAAGACACTAACAGCTTACAGACGGTAGGCAATTAAGGTCACAGTGATGAAAATTTAGGACACTAAAGAGGCCTTTCTACGGACTCTGAAAAACACCAAAAGAAACATGCCCAGGGTCCCTGCTCTACGTGAATGTGCCTTAGGCATGCTGCAAGGAGACATGATGACTGCAGATGTGGCCAGGGCAATAAATTGCAACGTCCATACTGTGAGATACGCATAAGACAGCGCTACAGGGAGACAGGACGGACAGCTGATCATCCTCGCAGTGGCAGACCAAATGTAATAACACCACAGAATCGGTACATCCGAACATCACACTTGTGGGACAGGTACAGGATGGCAACAACAACTGCCAGAGTTACACCAGGAACGCACAATCCCTCCACCAGTGCTCAGACTGTCCGCAATGGGCTGAGAGAGGCTGGACTGAGAGCTGTTGTAAGGCAGGTCCTCACCAGACATCACTGGCAATCACGTCGCCTATGGGCACAAACTCACCGTCGCTGGACCAGACAGGACTGGCAAAAAGTGGTCTTCACTGACGAGTTGCGGTTTTGTCTCACCAGGGGGGATGGTCGGATTTGCGTTTATCGTCGAAGGAATGAGCGTTACACTGTACTCTGGAGCGGGATCGATTTGGAGGCCAATCTGGTGCAGTCCATGAGGAGGAGATGCAATGCAGTACTTAGTGCAGCTGGTGGCCACACCAGGTACTGACTGTTACTTTTGATGTTGATCCCCCTTTGTTCAGGGACACATTATTCCATTTCTGTTATTCACATGTCTGTGGAACTTGTTCAGTTTATGTCTCAGTTGTTGAATCTTGTTATGTTCATACAAATATTTACACATGTTAAGTTTGCTGAAAATAAGCGCAGTTTACTTCTTCAAAGTAGCTACACTTTGCATTGATGACAGCTTTGCAAACTCTTGGCATTCTCTCAACCAGCTTCATGAGGAATGCTTTTCCAACAGTCTTGAAGGAGTTCCCACATGCTGAGCACTTGTTGGCTGCTTTTCCTTCGCTCTGCAGTTCAACTCATCCCAAACCATCTCAATTGGGTTGAAGTCGGTTGATTGTGGAGGCCAGGTCATCTGATGCAGCACTCCATCACTCTCCTTGGTCAAATAGCCCTTACAAAGCCTGGAGGTGTGTTTTGGGTCATTGTCCTGTTGAAAAACAAATGATAGACCCACTAAGCGCAAACCAGATGGGATGGCGTATCGCTGCAGAATGCTGTGGTAGCCATGCTGGTTAAGTGTGTCTTGAATTCTAAATAAATCACAGACAGTGTCACCAGCAAAGCACCACCACACCTCCTCCATGCTTCACGGTGGGAACCACACATGCGTAGATCATCCGTTCACCTACTCTGCGTCTCACAAAGACACAGCAGTTGCAATCAAAAATCTCATATTTGGACTCATCAGACCAAAGGACAGGTTTCCACTGGTCCATTGCTCGCGTTTCTTGGCCCAAGTAAGTCCAAGTCTCTCTTCTTCTGATTGGTGTCCTTTAGTAGTGGTTTCTTTGCAGCAATTCGACCATGAAGGCCTGATTCACGCAGTCTCCTCTGAACAGTTGATGTTGAGATGGGGCTATTACTTGAACTCTGAAGCATTTATTTGGGCTGAAATTTGAGTCTGGTAACTCTAATGAACTTATCCTCTGCAGCAGATGTAACTCTGGGTCTTCCATTCCTGTGGCGGTCCTCATGAGATCCAGTTTCATCATAGCGCATGATGGTTTTTGCGACTGCACTTGAAGAAACTTTCAAAGTTCTTGAAATTTTCCAGATTGACTGACTTTCATGTCTTAAAGTAGTGATGGACTGTTGTTTCTCTTTGCTTATTTGAACTGTTCTTGCCATAATATGGACTTGGTCTTTTACCAAATAGGGCTATCTTCTGTATACCAGCCCTACCTTGTCACAACACAACTGATTGGCTGCAACGCATTAAGAAGGAAAGAAATTCCACAAATGAATTTTTTGAACAAGGCACACCTGTTCATTGAAATGCATTCCAGTTGACTACCTCATGTATCTGGTTGAGAGAATGCCAAGAGTGTGCAAAGCTGTCATCAAGGCAAAGGGTGGCTACTTTGAAGAATTTAAAATATGTTTGGTTACTACATGATTCCATATGTGTTATTTCATAGTTTTGATGTCTTCACTATTATTCTACAATGTAGAAAATAGTAAAAATAAAGAAAAACCCTGGAATGAGTAGGTGTGTCCTAACTTTTGTCTGGTACTGTATATATAATAATCTCAGTCCATCTGTGGTCATGTTAGAGTATCTAGTCATTTCTCAGCACCTGGTACTCACTAGTCATCATCAGATGATCACATACCTTTTACGCTGTAGAGGGGAAGAATACGTATTGTTGGTCACACATGACAGGTTCTGATTGCATATTTCCTAGACAACCCCAGAAATTAGGTGAACGCGGGCAGGGCGTAGCACTGCAATGAATCATATTGTGTGTCTGTGCTTCTGTTTCTCCCCACGGCAGTAAGACCTACTCCGCTGATTAGGCAATCATCCACACTCATGTTACAATCACTCACTCTCGGTGTGTGTGTGTGCCCGTTTTGCCCGCTATGTGTAATCTTTCTCTTGATCTCAGTACTATGCCAGTCTTGACAGAGACAGCCTTTTCCTGGCAAGATGCTACTGCTACAGGCTAACCACCTGTTTTGTGTCCCAAATGGCTCCCAATGTAGTGCACTACTTTTGACCAGGGCCCATAGGGTAGTGCACTTTCTAGGGAATAGGATGCCATCTGGAACAGAGCCTATATCAGTATCCGTGCTGTGTCCCAATACTCCTAGGTTAGCACCTGTTTCACTCCGATAACCATTGGTCTGAGTGATACAAGCCAGTCTTCTCTCTCTTACCAGTAAGGCCAGAGGTGTTCCCGACCATGTGAACTGACTAGGGAAAACTCTGGACCTTATTTATATGGCTATAACTAGCTAGCGCCGTGGTTTTTCCTTGGTCTGGTCGGAAAACTCCTGGTCTGCCTACCTACCTACATGATGATGAAGGGAAGGAGATGAGGATACTAGGAGGTTAATGAATTCGATTGGGACGTAGCCCCAGAGCAGAGGTCTATATATTTTACAAATTCGATTGGAATTTAGCACAAAGCAGAGAAGTTTATATGTTACAGACATACTAGCGATTTAAAAAAATATATATATATATTTTGTCACTATCCTGTCTTTCCCTCCTCCTTATGTTGGAGATGGAGATTCTGTAAGGAGAGTGAGAGAGGTATCAGTCGTAGATGATAGTCATAGACTCGAAGTCCAGAATGAACAGTTAGGGTTAGGCTTACTATCCAAGGAGAAGGTTCGGGGTTGAGGCCTTGCGACAGACTAGCGTCCTGTCTAGGGGGTGTACTAATACCTCAAGCTGCCTCCCACTACAGAAACAGGAGATAGGGCTGGTATCGCCATTCTGGCTCGGAAGAGGCTTACTTGGGCTGTGTCCCAAACTACACCCTAGTTCCTTTATAGTACACTACCTTTGACCAGGGCCCTGTAGTAAGAAAAAAAAAAAAGAAGAAAAAAAGATGGGGCCCAGGTGAAAGCTAGTGCGCTATAAAGGAAACGGAGGTGCCGTTTGGGACGTACACTGAGAAGAACCTGGGCGGTCATGTTACAGGATGTGTATTAGTGTTTGAATGATTCAGGTCATCAGTCTGACTGTCACTGTCACTTCCTGTCTCGGCATAGCTGAGCCTAATATCTATAGGCGTGTCCCCTATTCGTCAGCCTGTTTTAGAAGTACATCACCCTAATTACAGACCTGTCCGGTGTAAGAGGCGGCACATTGGAGAAAAACGTCCTTTTTTTTTTTAAGCGTTGCGCAATGGAATACGTTTTTATTGGACTAGTTGAGTTAGTCCCTCCCTCCCTCTCTGTCTGTTTTCTTCTGTTTGGTGCCTAATGAATACGCCCCCTTGGGAAGGATGTCACAGAGTGACCAGTGTTGAGTTGACTACTTCGACTGTCGAAGGGGAGATAGGGAGCGCCTAATTGGTTGAGGAACAGACAATTCAACCCAATACAATTTAAAGCACTTTGAGATTGAGGGGGGAAATGCTTAGTCACTATAAATGCACTTTTTTTTCTTTTCACGAGTCATGATGATAACCTGCTGACGTTTGCGCTCTAATAAGGACTTAGGACTGTGGTGGTTCAGTGAAATTCATGAGTCTGAATGGAGCTTGATCTCAGGTGCTGTATCTTATCCTCGTCTTCTCACCTGTACAAGGGGCCGTGTTCTGGAGAACTTATTTCAATAGAGGAGGTAGGGCCTTCTGGGAAAAACGGCAAAATGAGCGTTGTTCTTGTGCGAGTTCAGGTTGTACCCTCTGTCTCGAAGGGCGTGCTCTCATTTCCTTCCAACCGTGGCGTCCTTCGCAGGCCCAGAATCACAGTCACTCACATTCACTCAGTCTCACTCTGTGCGTTCACGGTTCACACCCTCTAACATTGGCTGTGTCTGAATGGCACATGGGGCCCTGGCTATAGGACTCAACTCCTGAAAACCGTCACCTCTCAACACCTTGTCAAACGCTGTTTCGAGACGTGGGACAGGACATTCTTATCTATCTATTTTTGTTCTCACACTCCTCCAGATGAATCCCTGGACGGCTAACGGAATATCTGCCAGACCCAATCACACACCTTGTTTTTATGGATTCGTTTTTAGGAACCAGAATGATTGCTGGCCGAGAGAAGAAAATGAAAAAAAATATTGCCCACAGACACACTCGCGGTCGACGAACTCACTCGCTTGTGCACACACAGTGACAGCAGCAGGTAACTTACACAGCAGAAGCGAGGTGAACAACCGAAGCATTCCTGCGAGACTAGTTGGTGCTCGACATTGAATGCTGTTTGTTTACGATGACGTCCCGTACATAGAATTGTCCGTCGTTCACGATGGAGCTAAACACGTGCATCTCTCTCCCACACTTTTCCTCCCTCTCTCTTATTCCCACCCTCCCCTTTTCTTTCCCTCTATCCCATCTGTCTCTCTCTCCCCTCCCTCGCCCCCCCCTCCTCCTAGGAGCTGTGTCCCAGCAGACATCCAGAGGCCCTGCCACAACATATCTGGCTAAAGAGAAGAAGAGGAGGATCACAAGTCACACCACAGCGGGGGCGGAGAGAGCGACCGTGCCTGTAGGAAAACCTGTTGGATTCAAATTCTCTTCCTTACAGATTATCACACTGCTCTCCTAACTGCCAGCCTCCCCCTTCACACTCACACAGACGGAGAGACGGACACAAACAGAATCACACACTGACTCAGACAGTAGAGACGGATAGACCGAGGCTAACACCGTTAGACACACACAGAAACACACACACAGAATCACACGCACTCCTCTAGAAGTAGCCCTAGAGAGTCACATAAACGTCTCGCAGCCACTCAGACTCGTACTCCGAGACTCAGTTGGTTCTCAGGGGTCGTGGTGGGAGGGTGTGCCCCCCCCCCTCTCGTTGCACTCCGCTGGGGGACGGAAGTAGAGGAATGGTCCTGGGGGACCGGCTGGCTGGCTGCCTCGCTCAGTGAGACGGAGGCTTATGTAACTAACAGCCCGCCTCATCTTTCTCTCCTTGGCTAGCTAACACAGCTGGGCCTTGAGTCTACAGACACTGGGGAGGAGCTCATCAGCCCCCAACTAGGGAATATAGCTTCCAGCTTCTAATCTTCAGGCCTTCATCCTTCCTCTCTGGGTTCAACTTCACATAGCTTTTTTTTTTGTCCTTTTTTTTTCTCTCTCTCTCTACCATTTTTCAGCAGGACCTTTTAAGGGTGTTTTGGATATGTGTACCCTCACGGACACCTCCAGGTTACAGGGACACACACAATTTGACCTGTGCACACGTCTTCTTCGACACACACCTGTAGCAGGTGGGATCGGCCTCTGAGACTTCCTGCTTGTCTCCCATTGGCTCAGGGATGCCCCGACCAGGAAGAACAAAGTCTGAGAGTCCGTCTACGAGCACATTGGCGTTTTTTAAGACGCTGTTTGGACTGAAGGGACAGCCCTTTAATTAGTAAGGAAACTAGCTGACCTCCAGAGTAAGTTTAGGACTGCTTGATATTCGTCTCCGCTGGTTTTTTTGCTCTCGTTTTGCTGTTTTGTTTTTCCTATCTCATCTGACGATTGATCCGACCAGGGAGCAAAATAACCAGAGACAAGAATCCCACTTGGCCACAATCAAAGGCCATTTTGCTATGCCTTTCTCTCTTCCTCTGTTTTTCCCTTTCCCTCATTATGCATATCAACTACCTGTTTACACACTAGACCAGCTACAGTCATAGCCTACCTTTCTATCGAGGCAAAAAAAAATAAACGATTAAGTTGCGACCTTTTTATGTCTTTTACCTGCGACAAATCAAAAACCTTGCAATCAATCTCTACCTCTCAATCGCGTCATACCCTTTGAAAAAGTCTGTGTCGGAACCAAATCCATACTCGGTCGCTCTACATCCCAGACCGAGTAGTGTACAGACCGACCAGTCGACAGAGCGTCCAAAACAATCTGTCATCTTAGTCTGGACGGGGAGAAGGTTATTGGGTCAACGTCATTGAACTGGACCAGAGATCTTTGAAATATGAAGTTATTGATACGGGATTTCATTGAACAGGGAATGTATAGCAGGTCAACCAAGGCGATCTGCCTCATCCTCTGTACCTAACTGACATTATGACGCCCGAAAGTTGAGTTGTGTTTTTGAAACCATTTACGAGTCTAGGGGACTAGATGAGAGTAAGATTGTAATGAAATTAAGAAGAAATGTTAAAAGTTAAAACCGCTTTACTAGGACATCCTACTTATTTTCTTTTGAAAAGGGAGCGTCCAAGATTTTTATATACCACGCCCAAACAATCAAGCCATATCACAGCTTTTTTTTTTTTTTTTTTGCACAATTTTTTTTTTTGTATCGTAAAATTACTAAGCCTTCAATTAAGTTATTTACCTCTCGCACGCGCACATTTCTTGATATTCTTTTTTTTAAATGTCAAGCTATTGACCCAAATCAACTGTAAGAACCATTTTAAAGACTTAAGAAAAACCAAGCAAATTTAAAAGTATCAGCCTTGAGATTGACACACAACTGAGCAGAAGTTGTTGTCGTCCTCCTATATGAAGCCAGTAGTTCGAGCATAGAGCGGCAACGCCTCAATTTTACGAGAACACGTCTTTAAATAGTGGCTCTGTTTATCTTCATGTTCCAGTCTACTTTTATGTTGTCCGGAGGGCAGCAAAACAAAAGCCTTATCGTGGAGTCTCTTCAAGCCTCTAGTGGCTAGCAGAGTGCATCTCAATCAAATACCCCCCTCTGTCTCTGTCTTACCCCCTCCTTTCAAATACCCTCCGTCTTATCTTACCACCTCCTCTTAGACAAGGCCAAAGGTCAAGTTGAATAGGCATCAAACAACTTCGCGCAAAGGGACAGAGTTGTTTTATGAACACACGGTTTAGGGAGGGCCAATCTACCCTTTCTTTCTTTTCATCCCCCTCTTTCCGGTGAACATGCAGAAACGTGGGTCTTCTCTCGTCCTGGTCCGATTGAGAAGGGGACTCCTCTACCTCCCTCTCTAACCCCTTCAATCCCTCGCTCTCTCTCTCTCTGTGCTCTTTCTCTTCATCTCTCCCTCCCTCTTTATCTATAATCCCTCCATCCACACACCCCAAACAAATCCTCCCTACCCCCTCATCCCCACCCTCCCTGGGTGGGGTAATTCCACCCCCCTCCCCTCTACCCCCCCCCCCCCCCCCCCCCCCCCCCCTTTCCTGAGTAATCAAAGGCATTATAGCCCCCCTCCCCTCTCCCCCTGTGTGATGCCGGGCAGCAGTAAGAGTGGGGGTGCGGGTGGCCTCCCCTCGCCCCCCCACACCGCCTCCCCGTCCCGGCCACTTCGCCCGTCCCGCTACGTGCCCGTGTCGGCGGCGACGGCCTTCCTGGTGGGATCCACCACGCTCTTCTTCTGCTTCACGTGAGTACGACCAAACCGCCCCCCCCCCCAGGTCACACGCGCACACACGTCATATACACACACGTCACACACTCATACACATGTCATACACAGATGCTCAAATGCATGGCGTGTACACGTCCCACACAAGTCACACACACACACACACACACACACACACACACACATACAAGACCGTCTCCTCAAACACACCCACACCTTTACATAAACACTTATCCCCACACACACCCTCACTTGGTTAGTTCTCTGCCTTTCTAGAAAGACACACTCACATACATCAATTCGGACACACCAGTCCCCTACCGCCTGCCTGTAGTGTGACAGTTATTGAGTAGTGCACAGTCAGCCAACCCCTGGCAATGGGACAGAGCAGAGCAACGTCAGACGTAAAGACACACATACTCCTGACACTCACACACACTCCTCTCTCTACTCAACATGCTCCTCAGCTCTCTCTCTACTCGACATGCTCCTCAGCTCTCTCTACTCGACATGCTCCTCAGCTCTCTCTCTACTCGACATGCTCCTCAGCTCTCTCTCTACTCGACATGCTCCTCAGCTCTCTCTTTACTCGACATGCTCCTCAGCTCTCTCTCTACTCGACATGCTCCTCAGCTCTCTCTACTCGACATGCTCCTCAGCTCTCTCTACTCGACATGCTCCTCAGCTCTCTCTCTACTCGACATGCTCCTCAGCTCTCTCTCTACTCGACATGCTCCTCAGCTCTCTCTACTCGACATGCTCCTCAGCTCTCTCTCTACTCGACATGCTCCTCAGCTCTCTCTCTACTCGACATGCTCCTCAGCTCTCTCTCTACTCGACATGCTCCTCAGCTCTCTCTCTACTCGACATGCTCCTCAGCTCTCTCTCTACTCGACATGCTCCTCAGCTCTCTCTCTACTCGACATGCTCCTCAGCTCTCTCCCTACTCGACATGCTCCTCAGCTCTCTCCCTACTCGACATGCTCTTCAGCTCTCTCTCTACTCGACATGCTCCTCAGCTCTCTCTCTACTCGACATGCTCCTCAGCTCTCTCCCTACTCGACATGCTCATTCTCTCTCTCTCTCTCTCTCTCTACTGAACCTGCTCACCAGAGCTCTGTCTCTACTCAACGTGCTCCTCAGCTCGCTCTCTCTTTCTTTCTTTCATACTCACACACAGTTGAGTGTGTGACAGTAGTAGTGCAGAGTAGGATAGACAGGACAGATCAACGTCGTGAGGTCATCAGGCAGGTGGAGGTCGTGTCCTGTCAGTTCATAGCTCTACTCCAGATTACAACAACCACCACCATGCTGGAATAGAGGGAAAATAGGCCAGCATCTGTCACTATTAATAAAGAGCTGTCATTCTCTCTCTCTCTTTTTAACTCTCGTTCTTTTTTGCAATCCGTCTTCCTCTGAATTTGCTCAACTCTGTTGAAGTTAATCAGAAAGTGCTTTATTCACTAGACAAATGCGCAATCTTGGCTAAACCTAGCATGAACTACCTCTCTCCTACTCTCTCTTCCTCGCTCTCACAATCTTTCTCTCTCTGTCTCTCTCTCCCTGTGTTTCAGGGTGTTGGCTCGTTGTCTATGCAACATGAGAGATACGCTCTTCCTAAACAGATACTGTTGACAATTTTGCTCCTGTAGTGCCACTGCCCTCCCTGTCAAAAACACTTCTAAAGGCCCACTCCTTTGTTAAAATGTTTTCATAAAATAAATAAAAAACACTACAAAATGGCAGCCCTTCCACTTGGTTTGCTATAAAGCTGAAAGATGGGGCAGGACAAATGTAACCACTCTCAAATTCGTAGATGGAGCTTACTGTCAACAACACTGCTGTGATATTCCTTCCTTTATTAAGGTGTTCAGAGGCAACGGGGCTCTGCTGTGCTTCTTGTTATGAATAAAGACAATTGATCTAACTTAATTCCCCTCTCTTTTTCTCCCTCCGTCTCTCTTTCAGGTGCCCATGGCTGTCGGAGCAGTTCTCGGTTGTCGTGCCGATCTACAACGGTGTCGTCTTCCTGTTCGTCCTGGCCAACTTCTGCATGGCCACTTTCATGGACCCGGGCATCTTCCCCAGAGGTGTGTGTGTTGCACAGATGTATAACAACATCTCATGCTCCCTGCAAACACCCTGTATGACTGTCTACTGCCTATGCTGTGTAGTTGTGTGTGTGTGTTCATGCTGATCTAGTAAGGGAGAGCGTGTGTTCGTGCTGATCTAGTAAGGGAGAGCGTGTGTTCGTGCTGATCTAGTAAGGGAGAGCGTGTGTTCGTGCTGATCTAGTAAGGGAGGGGGGGGTGTTCGTGCTGATCTAGTAAGGGAGGGGGGGGTGTTCGTGCTGATCTAGTAAGGGAGGGGGGGGTGTTCGTGCTGATCTAGTAAGGGAGGGGGGGGTGTTCGTGCTGATCTAGTAAGGGAGGGCGTGTGTTCGTGCTGATCTAGTAAGGGAGGGGGGGGTGTTCGTGCTGATCTAGTAAGGGAGAGCGTGTGTTCGTGCTGATCTAGTAAGGGAGGGGGGGGTGTTCGTGCTGATCTAGTAAGGGAGGGGGGGGTGTTCGTGCTGATCTAGTAAGGGAGGGCGTGTGTTCGTGCTGATCTAGTAAGGGAGGGGGGGGTGTTCATGCTGATCTAGTAAGGGAGAGCGTGTGTTCGTGCTGATCTAGTAAGGGAGGGGGGGGTGTTCGTGCTGATCTAGTAAGGGAGGGCGTGTGTTCGTGCTGATCTAGTAAGGGAGGGGGGGGTGTTCATGCTGATCTAGTAAGGGAGAGCGTGTGTTCGTGCTGATCTAGTAAGGGAGGGGGGGGTGTTCGTGCTGATCTAGTAAGGGAGGGGGGGGTGTTCATGCTGATCTAGTAAGGGAGAGCGTGTGTTCGTGCTGATCTAGTAAGGGAGGGGGGGGTGTTCATGCTGATCTAGTAAGGGAGAGCGTGTGTTCGTGCTGATCTAGTAAGGGAGGGGGGGGTGTTCATGCTGATCTAGTAAGGGAGGGGGGGGTGTTCGTGCTGATCTAGTAAGGGAGGGGGGGGTGTTCATGCTGATCTAGTAAGGGAGGGGGGGGTGTTCGTGCTGATCTAGTAAGGGAGAGCGTGTGTTCGTGCTGATCTAGTAAGGGAGAGCGTGTGTTCGTGCTGATCTAGTAAGGGAGGGGGGGGTGTTCATGCTGATCTAGTAAGGGAGAGCGTGTGTTCGTGCTGATCTAGTAAGGGAGAGCGTGTGTTCGTGCTGATCTAGTAAGGGAGAGCGTGTGTTCGTGCTGATCTAGTAAGGGAGAGCGTGTGTTCATGCTGATCTAGTAAGGGAGAGCGTGTGTTCATGCTGATCTAG
Organism: Salvelinus fontinalis; assembly: GCF_029448725.1. NCBI lineage: Eukaryota > Metazoa > Chordata > Actinopteri > Salmoniformes > Salmonidae > Salvelinus > Salvelinus fontinalis. The sequence goes on from NC_074706.1 coordinate 17,804,815, forward strand.
TAAGGGAGAGCGTGTGTTCGTGCTGATCTAGTAAGGGAGAGCGTGTGTTCGTGCTGATCTAGTAAGGGAGAGCGTGTGTTCATGCTGATCTAGTAAGGGAGAGCGTGTGTTCGTGCTGATCTAGTAAGGGAGAGCGTGTGTTCGTGCTGATCTAGTAAGGGAGGGGGTGTGTTCGTGCTGATCTAGTAAGGGAGAGCGTGTGTTCGTGCTGATCTAGTAAGGGAGGGCGTGTGTTCGTGCTGATCTAGTAAGGGAGGGCGTGTGTTCGTGCTGATCTAGTAAGGGAGAGCGTGTGTTCGTGCTGATCTAGTAAGGGAGAGCGTGTGTTCGTGCTGATCTAGTAAGGGAGGGCGTGTGTTCGTGCTGATCTAGTAAGGGAGGGGGGGGTGTTCATGCTGATCTAGTAAGGGAGAGCGTGTGTTCGTGCTGATCTAGTAAGGGAGGGCGTGTGTTCGTGCTGATCTAGTAAGGGAGGGCGTGTGTTCGTGCTGATCTAGTAAGGGAGGGGGGGGTGTTCATGCTGATCTAGTAAGGGAGAGCGTGTGTTCGTGCTGATCTAGTAAGGGAGGGCGTGTGTTCGTGCTGATCTAGTAAGGGAGGGGGGGGTGTTCGTGCTGATCTAGTAAGGGAGGGGGGGTGTTCGTGCTGATCTAGTAAGGGAGGGGGGGGTGTTCGTGCTGATCTAGTAAGGGAGGGGGGGGTGTTCGTGCTGATCTAGTAAGGGAGGGGGGGGTGTTCGTGCTGATCTAGTAAGGGAGGGGGGGGTGTTCGTGCTGATCTAGTAAGGGAGGGGGGGGTGTTCGTGCTGATCTAGTAAGGGAGAGCGTGTGTTCGTGCTGATCTAGTAAGGGAGAGCGTGTGTTCGTGCTGATCTAGTAAGGGAGGGGGGGTTGTTTGTGCTGATCTAGTAAGGGAGAGCGTGTGTTCGTGCTGATCTAGTAAGGGAGGGGGGGGTGTTCGTGCTGATCTAGTAAGGGAGGGGGGGGTGTTCGTGCTGATCTAGTAAGGGAGGGGGGGGTGTTCATGCTGATCTAGTAAGGGAGAGCGTGTGTTCGTGCTGATCTAGTAAGGGAGGGGGGGGTGTTCGTGCTGATCTAGTAAGGGAGGGGGGGGTGTTCGTGCTGATCTAGTAAGGGAGGGGGGGGTGTTCATGCTGATCTAGTAAGGGAGAGCGTGTGTTCATGCTGATCTAGTAAGGGAGAGCGTGTGTTCGTGCTGATCTAGTAAGGGAGGGGGGGGTGTTCATGCTGATCTAGTAAGGGAGGGGGGGGTGTTCGTGCTGATCTAGTAAGGGAGAGCGTGTGTTCGTGCTGATCTAGTAAGGGAGGGGGGGGTGTTCATGCTGATCTAGTAAGGGAGGGGGGGGTGTTCGTGCTGATCTAGTAAGGGAGGGGGGGGTGTTCATGCTGATCTAGTAAGGGAGGGGGGGGTGTTCGTGCTGATCTAGTAAGGGAGAGCGTGTGTTCATGCTGATCTAGTAAGGGAGAGCGTGTGTTCGTGCTGATCTAGTAAGGGAGAGCGTGTGTTCATGCTGATCTAGTAAGGGAGAGCGTGTGTTCATGCTGATCTAGTAAGGGAGAGCGTGTGTTCATGCTGATCTAGTAAGGGAGAGCGTGTGTTCATGCTGATCTAGTAAGGGAGAGCGTGTGTTCGTGCTGATCTAGTAAGGGAGAGCGTGTGTTCGTGCTGATCTAGTAAGGGAGAGCGTGTGTTCATGCTGATCTAGTAAGGGAGGGGGGGGTGTTCGTGCTGATCTAGTAAGGGAGAGCGTGTGTTCGTGCTGATCTAGTAAGGGAGGGGGGGGTGTTCGTGCTGATCTAGTAAGGGAGGGGGGGGTGTTCATGCTGATCTAGTAAGGGAGGGGGGGGTGTTCATGCTGATCTAGTAAGGGAGAGCGTGTGTTCATGCTGATCTAGTAAGGGAGGGGGAGGTGTTCGTGCTGATCTAGTAAGGGAGGGGGGGGTGTTCATGCTGATCTAGTAAGGGAGGGGGGGGTGTTCGTGCTGATCTAGTAAGGGAGAGCGTGTGTTCGTGCTGATCTAGTAAGGGAGGGGGGGGTGTTCATGCTGATCTAGTAAGGGAGGGGGGGGTGTTCATGCTGATCTAGTAAGGGAGGGGGGGGTGTTCATGCTGATCTAGTAAGGGAGAGCGTGTGTTCATGCTGATCTAGTAAGGGAGAGCGTGTGTTCGTGCTGATCTAGTAAGGGAGAGCGTGTGTTCATGCTGATCTAGTAAGGGAGGGGGGGGTGTTCGTGCTGATCTAGTAAGGGAGAGCGTGTGTTCGTGCTGATCTAGTAAGGGAGGGGGGGGTGTTCATGCTGATCTAGTAAGGGAGGGGGGGGTGTTCATGCTGATCTAGTAAGGGAGGGGGGGGTGTTCGTGCTGATCTAGTAAGGGAGGGGGGGGTGTTCATGCTGATCTAGTAAGGGAGGGGGGGGTGTTCGTGCTGATCTAGTAAGGGAGGGGGGGTGTTCATGCTGATCTAGTAAGGGAGGGGGGGGGTGTTCATGCTGATCTAGTAAGGGAGAGCGTGTGTTCGTGCTGATCTAGTAAGGGAGGGGGGGGTGTTCGTGCTGATCTAGTAAGGGAGGGGGGGGGTGTTCGTGCTGATCTAGTAAGGGAGGGCGTGTGTTCGTGCTGATCTAGTAAGGGAGGGGGGGGTGTTCGTGCTGATCTAGTAAGGGAGGGGGGGGGTGTTCATGCTGATCTAGTAAGGGAGAGCGTGTGTTCATGCTGATCTAGTAAGGGAGGGGGGGGTGTTCGTGCTGATCTAGTAAGGGAGAGCGTGTGTTCGTGCTGATCTAGTAAGGGAGGGGGGGGTGTTCGTGCTGATCTAGTAAGGGAGAGCGTGTGTTCATGCTGATCTAGTAAGGGAGAGCGTGTGTTCGTGCTGATCTAGTAAGGGAGGGGGGGGTGTTCGTGCTGATCTAGTAAGGGAGGGGGGGGTGTTCATGCTGATCTAGTAAGGGAGAGCGTGTGTTCATGCTGATCTAGTAAGGGAGAGCGTGTGTTCGTGCTGATCTAGTAAGGGAGGGGGGGGTGTTCGTGCTGATCTAGTAAGGGAGGGGGGGGTGTTCGTGCTGATCTAGTAAGGGAGGGGGGGGTGTTCATGCTGATCTAGTAAGGGAGAGCGTGTGTTCATGCTGATCTAGTAAGGGAGAGCGTGTGTTCGTGCTGATCTAGTAAGGGAGGGGGGGGTGTTCGTGCTGATCTAGTAAGGGAGAGCGTGTGTTCGTGCTGATCTAGTAAGGGAGGGGGGGGTGTTCATGCTGATCTAGTAAGGGAGGGGGGGGTGTTCGTGCTGATCTAGTAAGGGAGGGGGGGGTGTTCATGCTGATCTAGTAAGGGAGAGCGTGTGTTCATGCTGATCTAGTAAGGGAGAGCGTGTGTTCGTGCTGATCTAGTAAGGGAGGGGGGGGTGTTCGTGCTGATCTAGTAAGGGAGGGGGGGGTGTTCATGCTGATCTAGTAAGGGAGAGCGTGTGTTCATGCTGATCTAGTAAGGGAGAGCGTGTGTTCGTGCTGATCTAGTAAGGGAGGGGGGGGTGTTCGTGCTGATCTAGTAAGGGAGGGGGGGGGTGTTCGTGCTGATCTAGTAAGGGAGGGGGGGGTGTTCGTGCTGATCTAGTAAGGGAGAGCGTGTGTTCATGCTGATCTAGTAAGGGAGAGCGTGTGTTCGTGCTGATCTAGTAAGGGAGGGCGTGTGTTCGTGCTGATCTAGTAAGGGAGAGCGTGTGTTTATGCTGATCTAGTAAGGGAGAGCGTGTGTTCATGCTGATCTAGTAAGGGAGGGGGGGGGTGTTCGTGCTGATCTAGTCAGGGAGAGCGTGTGTTCGTGCTGATCTAGTAAGGGAGAGCGTGTGTTCATGCTGATCTAGTAAGGGAGAGCGTGTGTTCATGCTGATCTAGTAAGGGAGGGGGGGGTGTTCGTGCTGATCTAGTAAGGGAGGGGGGGGTGTTCATGCTGATCTAGTAAGGGAGGGGGGGGTGTTCGTGCTGATCTAGTAAGGGAGGGGGGGGTGTTCGTGCTGATCTAGTAAGGGAGGGGGGGGTGTTCGTGCTGATCTAGTAAGGGAGGGGGGGGTGTTCGTGCTGATCTAGTAAGGGAGGGGGGGGTGTTCGTGCTGATCTAGTAAGGGAGGGGGGGGTGTTCATGCTGATCTAGTAAGGGAGGGGGGGGTGTTCATGCTGATCTAGTAAGGGAGGGGGGGGTGTTCATGCTGATCTAGTAAGGGAGGGGGGGGTGTTCGTGCTGATCTAGTAAGGGAGGGCGTGTGTTCGTGCTGATCTAGTAAGGGAGGGGGGGGTGTTCATGCTGATCTAGTAAGGGAGGGGGGGGTGTTCGTGCTGATCTAGTAAGGGAGGGCGTGTGTTCGTGCTGATCTAGTAAGGGAGGGGGGGGTGTTCGTGCTGATCTAGTAAGGGAGGGGGGGGGTGTTCGTGCTGATCTAGTAAGGGAGGGGGGGGTGTTCGTGCTGATCTAGTAAGGGAGGGGGGGGTGTTCGTGCTGATCTAGTAAGGGAGAGCGTGTGTTCGTGCTGATCTAGTAAGGGAGGGGGGGGTGTTCGTGCTGATCTAGTAAGGGAGGGGGGGGTGTTCGTGCTGATCTAGTAAGGGAGGGCGTGTGTTCGTGCTGATCTAGTAAGGGAGGGGGGGGTGTTCGTGCTGATCTAGTAAGGGAGGGGGGGGTGTTCGTGCTGATCTAGTAAGGGAGGGGGGGGTGTTCGTGCTGATCTAGTAAGGGAGGGGGGGGTGTTCGTGCTGATCTAGTAAGGGAGGGGGGGGTGTTCGTGCTGATCTAGTAAGGGAGGGGGGGGTGTTCGTGCTGATCTAGTAAGGGAGGGGGGGGTGTTCGTGCTGATCTAGTAAGGGAGAGCGTGTGTTCGTGCTGATCTAGTAAGGGAGGGGGGGGTGTTCGTGCTGATCTAGTAAGGGAGGGCGTGTGTTCGTGCTGATCTAGTAAGGGAGGGGGGGGTGTTCGTGCTGATCTAGTAAGGGAGGGGGGGGTGTTCGTGCTGATCTAGTAAGGGAGGGGGGGGTGTTCGTGCTGATCTAGTAAGGGAGAGCGTGTGTTCATGCTGATCTAGTAAGGGAGAGCATGTGTTCATGCTGATCTAGTAAGGGAGAGCGTGTGTTCGTGCTGATCTAGTAAGGGAGGGGGGGGTGTTCGTGCTGATCTAGTAAGGGAGAGCGTGTGTTCATGCTGATCTAGTAAGGGAGAGCGTGTGTTCATGCTGATCTAGTAAGGGAGAGCGTGTGTTCGTGCTGATCTAGTAAGGGAGGGGGGGTGTTCGTGCTGATCTAGTAAGGGAGGGGGGGGTGTTCGTGCTGATCTAGTAAGGGAGAGCGTGTGTTCGTGCTGATCTAGTAAGGGAGAGCGTGTGTTCGTGCTGATCTAGTAAGGGAGGGGGGGGTGTTCATGCTGATCTAGTAAGGGAGAGCGTGTGTTCGTGCTGATCTAGTAAGGGAGAGCGTGTGTTCATGCTGATCTAGTAAGGGAGAGCGTGTGTTCATGCTGATCTAGTAAGGGAGAGCGTGTGTTCGTGCTGATCTAGTAAGGGAGAGCGTGTGTTCATGCTGATCTAGTAAGGGAGAGCGTGTGTTCATGCTGATCTAGTAAGGGAGAGCGTGTGTTCGTGCTGATCTAGTAAGGGAGAGCGTGTGTTCATGCTGATCTAGTAAGGGAGAGCGTGTGTTCATGCTGATCTAGTAAGGGAGAGCGTGTGTTCGTGCTGATCTAGTAAGGGAGGGGGGTGTGTTCATGCTGATCTAGTAAGGGAGGGGGGGGTGTTCGTGCTGATCTAGTAAGGGAGAGCGTGTGTTCGTGCTGATCTAGTAAGGGAGAGCGTGTGTTCGTGCTGATCTAGTAAGGGAGGGGGGGGTGTTCGTGCTGATCTAGTAAGGGAGGGGGGGGTGTTCATGCTGATCTAGTGGGGGGGGGTGTTCGTGCTGATCTAGTAAGGGAGGGGTGTGTTCGTGCTGATCTGGTAAGGGGGGGTGTTCGTGGTAATCTAGTAAGGGGGGGGTGTTCGTGGTGATCTAGTAAGGGGGGGTGTTCGTGGTGATCTAGTAAGGGGGGGTGTTCGTGGTGATCTAGTAAGGGGGGGGTGTTCGTGGTGATCTAGTAAGGGGGGGGGTGTTCGTACTGATCTAGTAAGGGGGGGGTGTTCGTGGTAATCTGGTAAGGGGGGGGTGTTCGTGGTAATCTAGTAAGGGGGGGGTGTTCGTGGTGATCTAGTAAGGGGGGGGGTGTTCGTGGTGATCTAGTAAGGGGGGGGGTGTTCGTGGTGATCTAGTAAGGGGGGGGGTGTTCGTACTGATCTAGTAAGGGGGGTGTGTTCGTGGTGATCTAGTAAGGGGGGGGTGTTCGTGGTGATCTAGTAAGGGGGGGTGTTCGTGGTGATCTAGTAAGGGGGGGTGTTCGTGGTGATCTAGTAAGGGGGGGGGTGTTCGTACTGATCTAGTAAGGGGGGTGTGTTCGTGGTGATCTAGTAAGGGGGGGGTGTTCGTGGTGATCTAGTAAGGGGGGGGGGTGTTCGTGGTGATCTAGTAAGGGGGGGGGTGTTCGTGGTGATCTAGTAAGGGGGGGGGTGTTCGTGGTGATCTAGTAAGGGGGGGGGTGTTCGTGGTGATCTAGTAAGGGGGGGGGGTGTTCGTGGTGATCTAGTGAGGGGGGGGGGTGTTCGTGGTGATCTAGTAAGGGGGGGGGGGGTGTTCGTGGTGATCTAGTAAGGGGGGGGGGGGTGTTCGTGGTGATCTAGTAAGGGGGGGTGTTCGTGGTGATCTAGTATGGGGGGGTGTTCGTGCTGATCTAGTAAGGGGGGGGGTGTTCGTGGTAATCTAGTAAGGGGGGGTGTTCGTGGTGATCTAGTAAGGGGGGGGTGTTCGTGGTGATCTAGTAAGGGGGGGGGTGTTCGTGGTGATCTAGTAAGGGGGGGGTGTTCATGGTGATCTGGTAAGGGGGGGGTGTTCATGGTGATCTAGTGGGGGGGGTTCATGGTGATCTAGTAAGGGAGGGGGGGGTGTTCGTGGTGATCTAGTGAGGGGGGGGGTGTTCGTGGTGATCTAGTGAGGGGGGGGTGTTCGTGGTGATCTAGTAAGGGGGGGGTGTTCGTGGTGATCTAGTAAGGGGGGGGGGGGTTCGTGGTGATCTAGTAAGGGGGGGGGGGTGTTCATGGTGATCTGGTAAGGGAGGGGGGGTGTTCATGGTGATCTAGTAAGGGCGGGGGGGTGTTCATGGTGATCTAGTAAGGGGGGGTGTTCATGCTGATCTAGTAAGGGGGGGGTGTTCGTGCTGATCTAGTAAGGGGGGGGTGTTCATGCTGATCTAGTAAGGGTTGGGTGTTCGTGCTGATCTGGTAAGGGGGGGGGGGGTTGGGTGTTCGTGGTGATCTGGTAGGGGGGGGGTGTTCGTGCTGATCTGGTAAGGGGGGGGGGGGGGGGGGTGTTCGTGGTGATCTGGTAAGGGGGGTGGGTTCGTGGTGATCTGGTAAGGGGGGTGGGTTCGTGGTGATCTAGTAAGGGGGGGGTGTTCGTGGTGATCTGGTAAGGGGGGATGTTCGTGCTGATCTGGTAAGGGGGGGATGTTCGTGCTGATCTGGTAAGGGTTGGGTGTTCGTGGTGATCTAGTAAGGGTTGGGTTTTCATGCTGATCTAGTAAGGGGGGGTGTTCGTGGTGATCTAGTAAGGGGGGGGGGGTGTTCATGCTGATCTAGTAAGGGGGGGGGGGTGTTCGTGGTGATCTAGTAAGGGTTGGGTGTTCGTGGTGATCTGGTAAGGGGGGGGTGTTCGTGGTGATCTAGTAAGGGTTGGGTGTTCGTGGTGATCTGGTAAGGGGGGGGTGTTCGTGGTGATCTAGTAAGGGGGGGGGTGTTCGTGGTGATCTAGTAAGGGGGGGGGTGTTCGTGGTGATCTAGTAAGGGGGGGTGTTCGTGGTGATCTAGTAAGGGGGGGGGGGGTGTTCGTGGTGATCTAGTAAGGGGGGGGGTTGTTCGTGGTGATCTAGTAAGGGGGGGGGGTGTTCGTGGTGATCTAGTAAGGGGGAGGGTGTTCGTGGTGATCTAGTAAGGGGGAGGGTGTTCGTGGTGATCTAGTAAGGGGGGGGGGTGTTCGTGGTGATATAGTAAGGGGGGGGGTGTTCGTGGTGATCTAGTAAGGGGGGGGGTGTTCGTGGTGATCTAGTAAGGGGGGGGTGTTCGTGGTAATCTAGTAAGGGGGGGTGTTCGTGGTGATCTAGTAAGGGGGGGGGGGTGTTCGTGGTGATCTGGTAAGGGGGGGGGGTGTTCATGGTGATCTAGTAAGGGGAGGGTGTTTGTGGTGATCTAGTAAGGGGGGGGGTGTTCGTGGTGATCTGGTAAGGGGGGGGGTGTTCGTGGTGATCTAGTAAGGGATGGGGGGATGTTCGTGGTGATCTAGTAAGGGGAGGGTGTTCGTGCTGATCTAGTAAGGGAGGGGGGGGTGTTCGTGGTGATCTAGTAAGGGGGGGAGTGTTCGTGCTGATCTAGTAAGGGAGGGGGGGGTGTTCGTGGTGATCTAGTAAGGGGGGGGTGTTCGTGGTGATCTGGTAAGGGGCGGGGGGGGGTGTTCGTGGTGATCTAGTAAGGGGGGGGGTTTCGTGCTGATCTAGTAAGGGGGGGGGGTTTTCGTGGTGATCTGGTAAGGGGCGGGGGGGGTGTTCGTGGTGATCTAGTAAGGGGGGGGTGTTCGTGGTGATCTAGTAAGGGGGGGGGGGTTTCGTGCTGATCTAGTAAGGGGGGGGGGTTTTCGTGCTGATCTAGTAAGGGGGGTGTTCATGCTACTTTATTAACAGTGTTTGTGGTTCTCCAGCGGATGAGGATGAGGACAAGGAGGATGATTTCCGCGCTCCGCTCTATAAGACAGTTGAGATCCGAGGCATCCAGGTCAGGATGAAATGGTGTTCCACCTGCCGCTTCTACAGACCGCCCCGCTGCTCACACTGCTCCGTGTGTGACAACTGTGTGGAGGTACGCACACACACACCGTCTCACATCAACATACAGCCGGACGGCGTCACGTATCCTCTAAAGCAGAGCTCTCCAACCCTGTTCCCGGGAGAGCTATCGTCCTGTAGCTGTTCACTCCAACTCAACCGGATTTGATTAAGTACCTGGGTGATAAGTTAAATCAGGTTAGTTGGAGTGAAACCCTACAGGAAGGTAGTTCTCCAGGGTTGGAGAGCCCAGCTCTTAACAGATGCCTTTGAACAAACCTATGGTGGAATGAGCCCTCAGCCCCCTCCCCAGGGATTCAGCCCACTGTTTTCTAAGGTCAATATAATAGCCTCCACTATCCTATGGGACCAGAGAGGCGGGGGAGGGGGGGGGGGCGCGCCCGAGAAACAAAGAGTTGGGCTCTCTTGCGTAAAGCTCTCGTCCTATCCAAGTGGAAGTGCAACACGCGTACCGGACCCTACTGTCAGTGTTTTACATAAACAGGACACACAAAGTCTCACACTGTCCCTTTTAACTTTGTACAAATGGCTCTAACTCGCCCTTTGCTCCTGCTCCAGGACTTTGACCACCACTGCCCGTGGGTGAACAACTGTATCGGCCGGAGGAACTACCGTCACTTCTTCCTCTTCCTGCTGTCGCTGACGGTCCACATCACGGGAGTGTTTGGCTTCGGCCTGCTATACGTCCTCTACCACACACAGCAGCTGGACAGGGTCCACTCTGCCGTCACGTATCCTGTACACAGGGTGTTAGGGTTAGTGTGTGTGTGTTTTGGGGTGGGGGGTTGTTGTGAGAGTGTGTGTGGTTGGATGTATAAGTTGGTTCATGTGTGTGTTTTTGGGGAGGGGGGGGGGGGTTGTGAGTGTGTGTGGTTGGATGTATAAGTTGGTTCATGTGTGTGTTTTTTTCGGGGGGGGGGTGTTGTGAGTGTGTGTGGTTGAATGTATAGGTTGGTTCATGTGTGTGTTTTTTTGGGGGGGGGGGGGTGTGTTGTGAGTGTGTGTGGTTGGATGTATAAGTTGGTTCATGTGTGTGTTTTTTTGGGGGGGGGGGGGGTTGTGAGTGTGTGTGGTTGGATGTATAGGTTGGTTAGTGTGTGTGTATTTGGGGCGGTAGATTACTGGGTGTCCATCTGTCGGATGATGTGCATCTCCTGAGTATTTCATTTTCAGCACATTTTCGGAAGTCTATGCCTGAGATGAGCCCTGGTCAAAAAGTAGTGTACTGTGTAAGGAATAGAGTGCCATTTGCGACGCGCCCTGTGAGTGTGTTATTTGGTGTCTCGGTTCAGACGTCTCTGTTCCCTCCTTAACCCCTGGTCTCTCAGTATGGCAGTGATGTGTGTGGCTGGTCTCTTCTTCATCCCGGTGGCTGGTCTCACTGGCTTCCACATGGTACTGGTGGCCCGCGGGAGAACCACCAACGAGCAGGTATAACACACACACACACCGGGGACAAACCACCAACTAACAGGAATAACACACACACACACACCGGGGACAAACCACCAACTAACAGGAATAACACACACACACACCGGGGACAAACCACCAACTAACAGGTATAACACACACACACACACCAGGGACAAACCACCAACGAGCAGGTATAACACACACACACACACCGGGGACAAACCACCAACTAACAGGTATAACACACACACACACCGGGGACAAACCACCAACGAGCAGGTATAACACACACACACACACCGGGGATAAACCGCCAACTAACAGGTATAACACACACACACACACCAGGGACAAACCACCGACTAACAGGTATAACACACACACACACACCGGGGACAAACCGCCAACTAACAGGTATAACACACACACCAGGGACAAACCACCGACTAACAGGTATAACACACACACACACACCGGGGACAAACCACCAACTAACAGGTATAACACACACACACACCGGGGACAAACCACCAACGAGCAGGTATAACACACACACACACACCGGGGACAAACCGCCAACTAACAGGTATAACACACACACACACACCAGGGACAAACCACCAACTAACAGGTATAACACACACACACACCGGGGACAAACCACCAACGAGCAGGTATAACACACACACACACACCGGGGACAAACCGCCAACTAACAGGTATAACACACACACACACACCGGGGACAAACCGCCAACTAACAGGTATAACACACACACACACCGGGGACAAACCGCCAACTAACAGGTATAACACACACACACACACCAGGGACAAACCACCAACTAACAGGTATAACACACACACACACACCAGGGACAAACCACCGACTAACAGGTATAACACACACACACACACCGGGGACAAACCACCAACTAACAGGTATAACACACACACACACCGGTATGTCTTTTTTCAAAGTGTCTTAATTGCCAAGAGGCTGGACCCAAATCTGGCAGCCCCCTGGACTAGAATTGACCCTGCAATTGCAAAGATTAGCTGTCATCACAGAAATAGTGAGAGAGATTCTCATCCCCTGGGAAAACGGAGACCGAGGTCAAATCAAAATCAACGTTTATTTGTCATGTACACGGGACACAACGGGTGCTTACAGATCAGGCGTTGTTGCCTTATTCATGCCCATTCTCCTTGAAGAGACATCTAGACCCCTTGTTTGCGTCAGATCCAACACTCCGCCCAACCCATCCCGAACCGTCACACCCTCTTATCTGTCGCCTTTTTCCTGTCGCGTACCTCTTTTGTTGTTGTCTGAGAAGTGAACCGTTGGTGTGCGTTTGTGTTGACGTTGTTCTTAAAGGCCCAAAACATTTCATCTCTACAACGGCCCCATGATAATCCTCCAGAATGTGACCCCGCTACCCCTCCCTCCATCCCTGTCTCCCTCATCCCTGTCTCCCTCATCCCTGTTTCCCTGCGTCCCTGTCTCCCTCCGTTTCTGTCTCCCTCCGTCCCCGTCTCCCTCCGTCCCTGTCTCCCCATCCCTCCCCTGAATGCACATGTACAGGTCATAATCTCATCGAGGAGAGAGAATAATCCTCTGTCCTCCTCATCCCTCCCTCCCTCTATTTATCCTCCATTTTTATTTGGGGCTTGACGCTCCATGTTTGATGTTTACACTTTAAATAGGTTGTGTTGATGAACGGATGATGTCTTGAGGAAAATGAATAACCAATTTTTTTAATCTTCTGTCATTCTCTCCCCCTCTTCTCATTCTCTCTTTCTCCCCCTCCTCTCTTTCTTTCTCCCTCTTGTCTCTTTCTCGCTCCCTCTTGTCTCTTTCTTTCTCCATATTGTCTCTTTCTTTCTCCATATTGTCTCTTTCTTTCTCCATATTGTCTCTTTCTTTCTCCATATTGTCTCTTTCTCTCTCCCTCTTGTCTCTTTCTCTCTCCCTCTTGTCTCTTTCTCTCTCCCTCCTGTCTCTTTCTCTCTCCCTCTTGTCTCTTTCTCTCTCCCTCTTGTCTCTTTCTCGCTCCCTCCTGTCTCTTTCTCTCTCCTTTCTCTCCCCCTCCCCCCTGTCTCTTTCTCTCCCTCTCCCCCCCTGTCTCTCTCTCCGTCTTTCCCTCTCTCTCTCCCTCAGGTGACGGGGAAGTTCAGGGGAGGAGTGAACCCTTTCACTAATGGCTGTTGGAAGAACGTTTCTCACGTGCTCTGCAGCTCCCAAGCCCCCAGGTCTCTCTCCCTCTGTCTCATCGTTGTCTATGGATTTACAGTATGCTAATAGTGTACATCTGGTTGCATTACGATCAGGTCAAACAGTGTATTGAGCTGCAGTCATCCCTGCATGCTATTAGGGATTTGATTGATGACCGAGAGTGGGTCCTCATAGAGTTGTATAGAGGACTCTAGATGGATACAACCCGTTTTAGCATGGACATTTCCATTGAGGGCTTCCGACTTTTTATGGTAGTCAACTGGGTGGGATTTCCTATGGGTTGGGAGCAATCAGCCAATGACCAGAGCATTGTCTTTTTCAAATTGGGTTGCCTTTGGTTGGAAATGGGTTTAAGCTAGAACACTGCCATCTAGTGGCCACCATAACTGAATGACACGAGTTGGTTCAGGTGGCGATAAATCACCAATATTATCTTTACGCTTTCTTTTTCAAACACAGAATAAAAAAACGTGACTACTTTTAAATGGAGATGCTGTCACAGGCGCCATATTGGCACAGATACAAAGATGAGGCCTCTGTCTATCTCTATGGGTCTTCTTCATCCTCATGTGCTTCTTGCTCTCCCTCGTCCGTTCCTTCTCTTACTGCCCTTTCTCCCTCCTGTCCCTCTCCATCGGGTACCCTCACTCTCCTCCTCTTCCTCCTTGTCCTTTTAATAATGTGATCCGATGTGGTCTTCGTCAGGTACCTGGGGAGGAAGAGGAAGCCTCACGGTGTGGTTGTCCAGCCTCCGTTCCTCCGGCCACAGCTCACTGACACCCAGCTGGCCGCCAAGGTCCTCGACAACGGTATCCACGGAGACCTTCACCGGGTATGCCGCGACAAAGACCCATGCACGCACTCATTTACGTACATGGCAGACGTGCGCCCACTCATGCACACACACACACACACACACAAATAGCTCCTTCTGGCTCTCAGCATTGTGAATGGTTAATGTTCTCCAGTTGCCACGGCACTGGGCTCTATAGACTTTGACATTCTATTAAATGTCATTCATTTCTTAGTCTGCTTCTCTCTCTTCCCTCTCTCTCGCTCCCTCTATCTCTCTCTCGCTCCCTCTATCTCTCTCTCGCTCCCTCTATCTCTCTCTCCCTCTATCTCTCGCTCCCTCTATCTCCCTCTCTCCCTCGCGCTCTCTCCCTCTCGCTCTCTCCTTTCCCTCTCCCTCCCTCTTTCTCCCTCCCTCTTTCTCTCTCCCTCCCTCTCTCTCGCTCAGTCTAAGAGTAGTCTGGAGATGATGGAGAGTCAGTCGTGTGATGCGGAGCCCCCTCCTCCCCCCAAACCGGAGCTCAGGTACCCCGGCCTGTCCAGAGGCCACCAGGAACAACACACCGAGGGTACGTACACACACACGCACTCACATTGAAACACACGCTCAGTTCACCAGAGTTGTGTTCATTACTACACAGCGTAGGAAAACGTTTTGCAACGTAGAAGGTAAACGAGCGTTTTCTGTTGGGACAAGTTCAGGTAGTCCCTCTCTGTTTCCGTTTGTCTTCTTCCGTTTGGTGCCTAATGAACACGGCCCAGGTTGTTGCTGTGAATGACAGTGTGTTATCAGTCAACTTAGCTGGCAAAAATGAAATGTAAGTTTGCGTATGATAACAATTATGTACCCCAAGTGAATTTATTTAAGGCTCTCGCTCTTTTCCTCTCTCTCTCTCCACAGAGAGTAGTCTTCTGAACAAAGCCCCGCCCACACCCACCATGTATAAATACAGGCCGACCTATAGCAGTCCGGGAAAGAACCACACTGCCCTCACTCATGCCTACGCCAACCAGGTAACAAAACACCCACTGTCTTAATGCCAACCGGCTAGCTCGCGCATAAGGCGACCGTGTGTCTCTGTGTGATTACGTGTGAGAGTGTGTCCGCGTCTGAAAGAGTATGTGCGTGCTGTGTGAGGTATGATCCATGTCAAACTACTCCGGTAACACACACACACACACACACACACACACACACACACACACACACACACACACACACACACACACACACACACACACCCTGTTCTCTCTGACTCGGCTTAATATTTCATATAGCAGGGATCTCATTGGCTGCGTGCCTGTCTGTCTTTAATCGTTTTGATTTGTTCTGATTTGTTCATGCGTCTCTGTTTTTACTTGTGGCTCCTTTTCCTGCCTTTTGATTGGTTACTCAGTGGCTTTCAGTTGAAGAGTATCAGTAAGTGAATGCAGGAGTATTTTTCTTTATTTTCTTTAGTTTGTCTGTTCTTATGTCTTGTTACCCAACCTTGTGTGTCATCTTTTAGCCTGTAGCTTTCCCCACGCCGTTGTAAAAGAGATTCTCCCCTATCATTCTCTCGTTGTAGAAAGATTTTGTGGTAGTTAATTAACATATTATAAAATGTTGCATTTGGGCCTATGTTACATGTATGGTGTGTTTCTTATATGTCACACAATCTGATCATAATTCACTTACATCAATTCTGGGATCCCGAGTGGCGCAGCGGTCTAAGGCACTGCGTCTCAGTGCTGAAGGGGTCACTACAGACCCTGGTTCGATCCCGAGCCGTGTCACAACCGGCCGTGATCGGGAGTCCCATAGGGCAGCCGGGTTAGGGGAGAGTTTGGCCCGGGGTAGGCCGTCATTGTAAATAAGAATTTGTTCTTAACTGACTTGCCTGGTTAAATAAAGGTTAAATAAAATAAAGATATCACACAGTGGACTTGTCAATGGCCCAGCTGCTGTTTGACGTTTTCTCCACAAGAGGGCATCAAGGTGCACAGTCGAACAGGCAGGGCCTCACAAGCCTCCTTTGGGCTCAGTACAACAACAGCCATGCCTACATCCCAAATGACACCCTATCCCCTATAACAGGGAGGGGCAACTGGCCGCCGCAGCCCTTTTGAAGGGATCAGTAAAACAAATATTTATTTATTTTTGGGGGGACTCAGTCGAGGTCTCAACTTAGAACAGTAGAATACACCAGGTGCAGTATCGTAATTTGTTCGTTCATCAGCAGTTTTTCTCTTGTGTCAGTTACTGATAGTCAGTCAATTTGCCCTTGTCAGCAAAAAAACATTTTTTTTAGATTGCTAAGTTTGTATAGCGGCCAGCTATCTAAACTTGTTATCATGATCGAATTACCGGCCGGAGGGGCCCTTATGTTTTCGTTACTCCGATATCATATTAAAAACGGCAAACATTCCTCTCTGCCCCGTGGCAAAATGTGTAGAATTCAGCGGAGGCTGCTGAGGGCAAGACGGCTCATAACACTGTCTGGAGCGGACCAAACGGAATGGCAAACCGCGTGTTTGATGGATTTGATACCGTTCCACTGATTTCCCGCTCCAGCCATTAACATGAGCCCGTCCTCCCGAATTAAGGGGGCCACCAACCTCCTGTGGTAGAATTGCGCAAACTTAGCTGCTACCAAGGGGGGGGGGGGGGGCTACAACAATGTTTTGCAGTGTGGGGGGTGTGTAGGTGCGCAGACCCGCCTGCAATTGCGAACCCTTGTGATGAGTTCAGATTTTCTTCCCCTGTGGCCCCCACCCCCCCCATCAAAGTTGCCCATCCCTGCCTTATAACGAGCACTACTTTTTGACCAGGTCCCCGTATGGCTCTGGTCATAAATGGTGCACTATGTAGGGGATAGTGTGCCATTTGGGAAACAGGAGCTCTCTATCGGGAGCCGGGAGAGAAGATGGTTGTTTTGCTCTGTTAACTCTGATTGCGTTATCTGTTAGCCGGGGCCCCAACGACATCCATTTCATTCGCTCTTAGGCTGAGTTCCAAAAGTAGTGCACTAAATGCGGACTAGGGTGCCATTTGAGAGACAAGCTTATTGTTCAATGGGCACACATGTTCCCCCCCCCCCCATCCCATCCTATATATACTGTGTGTGTGTGTTTTAATTTTCTGTCCTGTGTGTTGTAAAGACAACATACTGTAACAGAAGCCATGTGGGCATTCTAAAAGCTCTAGGCCCCTATATTCTTCCCCCTGCAGACCCCTTGTGTGTAGTGAATAGTGAAGCCCATGCATCTGGTTTGAAAGAGTTGTTCGCCTTGTTCTTCCCACGGTGGTTTTATTGGTAGTGGATTAGTGCTCATTCCACTTTCAATTCTCATTCCACTTTCCAGTGTGGGATTCAATGACAAGGATCGAGTTAACACGACATTATCTTCTCTCCCTCTTCTTTTCCCCTTCCCTCCTCCCTCTGGCTCTCTTCTTTCTCTTCATCTCTCCCTCCACCTCACTCTTTCTCTCTCCCTCTCTCTGTCTCTGTCACTCTCTCTCTCTCTCTGTCTCTCTCTGTGTCTCTCTCTGTGTCTCTCTCTCTGTCTCTCTCTCTCTCTGTGTCTCTCTCCCCACCAGATGAGTCGAGGGGACAGTCTGAAGGAGTCGTCTTCTCTGCTCCAGTCCAGCCAGCAGCCTGGCTTCCGCTCTGAACCCAGCCTGGATGGGAGAGAGGCCCCAGGGGAGAGAGGGGGAGGAGGAGGATTGGGAGGAGGTGGAGACAGACCCGGAGGAGGGGGGTCAGTAGGGGGGGCACCAGGGTCAGGGGGTGGCGGTATCCCCGGTTACTCCCTTGGGGGACGTTCCTACCCCTCCTTTTCAGACCCAACGGTTCTATCTTCCGGTGGAGGGGGAGGGGCTTCCCGTTCTTCCAGCGTGCGTTCTGGCTCCGCCCACAATGCGGCCCACGTCTCCGAGGCGACGACCTCCACGAGCTACAAGAGCCTGGCCAATCAGACGCCTCCTCCGCGCAACGGCAGCCTATCGTACGACAGCCTGCTCACGCCCTCCGAGAGCCCCGACTTTGAGTTGGCCGCACACGACATGTCGCCCGGACGCCACCGTACCCCCGCCCCGCCCCCCGTCCTGGGCTACTCCTCCCCCTACCTGTCGGCCCAGCTCAGCCAGCAGAGAGACGCAGAGCTCCACCAGCCCTCCGCCTCTTCCGTAGCCCTCCTTTCCTCCCCACACCGCGCCCACTATCTCCGCGCCTCCTCTTCCTCCCCCCTGCCTCCCCCTGAGAGGGAGCGACTCCTCCAGGAATCGCACTCCCACTCCCACCACTCTCAGCCCCCTCCCTCCTCCGCGGCCCCCCAACCCCCCCACCCACACCACCACCACCACCACAGCAGCCACAGCTCCAGACCCCCCCGCTTCTCCCGGCCCCCGCTCCTGTCCGACTCGGCCGCCCCCCACCATTACCCGTACCGCACCCGGTCCACGGACACCCCCCTGGCCCCCTCCACGCACCCCCCGCGCTCCCCCCACCCCCCGCCGCTGGGGAAGTCTCTGTCGTACTCTTCGGCGGCGGCGGCGGCGATGCAGTACCGGATGGTGCGCAAGGCGTCGGCCGGAGGGGGAGGGGGGGGCGGGATCCAGGCACCTAAGTGAGTAACGGCTCTGCTCTTTACTGACTGACTGCAGCCCGCTGCCGCCTCCTTCTCTTCCTCCTCTTCTTCCTCCTCCTCCCAGGCTCCTGTGAGTTACTTTACCTCTTTTTCCCCCCGTCGTCTGTTTTCCACTCGTCTGTAGAGTCGCTGCTTCTTCTCTTCACTGCTTCTGTTTTGTTTTTTTCCCAGCTCCAAATGGCACCCTATTCCCTATGGAGTGCACTACTTTTGACCACGGATCTGGTGAAAGGTAGTGCACCCTATAGGGAATAGGGTGCCATTTGGTACGCGCACGTTTGTCTTGAAACTGTCTGTTTCCAGCTACTGTAGTTGTTCCATTGAGTTTTTCTCCGTCCCTTACTGTCTCTCCCCATCAGCTGTCCTGGTTCCCTTTACTATGTGATGGTGTAAATACTGTACATGTAGGTCTTTGCTATGAGACATGTTACTGTATCACAATACATGACATTATGTGATGACATGCTATTCCCTGTATAGTGTACTACTGTTGACCAGGGCCTTTAGGTTTCTGGTCCACATGTACAGTGTTTAGGGAACAGAGGCATGGAGGCATTCCTTTTTTGTGTGTGTGTATTTTTCAAAATCGTGTTTTATGGTCGTGAGTGAGCAATTTGAGGACTTTAATCTTCCTATACGGTTTACTTTTTGATAAATGTTTTCTGTCATCTCAAAATGAATTTTGTCCTCCATTGATCATGGTTGTGTTATTGATGTAGTTGTGGATGTGTTTTATCCTCCTCCGCGTGTGTTACCGTTATCCCAGCATGAAGTCCCTCTGTTTGACTATAGGATTACAGTGGAAGATGTCTGTATGTACCAGCCCTGCATGATGTGGATATATCCTATCGATTGATGATGAATGCTTCCACAATGGCACACTATTCCCTATAGTGAATAGGGGCTTTTTGGGGGCCTGGTGAAAAGTAGTACACTATATAGGGGATAGGGGGCCATTTAGTACACACCCTACGAGTGTGTGCTCTTCCTCTCCAACGTCTTAACTAATCCTTCTTTCCCTCCCTCTCTCGTTCTCTCTATCCAGGGACGAGATTCAGATGGAGTTGCTCAGCCGAACGAACGGGCAGCCCAGGTCCTCCCTTTCCTCCTCAGGCTCCACCCCTTCCTCCCCCTCTCACTCAATCAGCATGTCCACTCGCCCCGGACAGGCCTATCCCAGCCCTGGAAACACCCAGAGCCCCGCCCACAAGCTGGGGGGCGGGGTGAAGAAGGTGACGGGCGTCGGCGGGACCACCTATGAGATTTCAGTCTGAGTTTGACGGACGGCCACTCCGACTAATGGTGTCAGGGGTTGGAGGTGAAGGAGGGGTCAGAGATGGACTGATGATATTTCTGCCTCGAACCCTTCAGGAGAGAGGAAAGCTTTGAATGAACAGACGTTTAAAAAGTTGGGTGATGAGGAAGAGTGAAACAACTGACTTTTCTTGCTCTTCTTCCAAATGCGATGGAGTCCGGACTTCCTCTCTCGTTCAGAGACCTCCAGTCAAGGAACTACAGAACTAATCGGGAGGAAGTTGTTTAACCAGTCACATTCAAGAACACAATGCACCATTATGACATGGTGGGCGTATGGGCCCAGGGATCCAATCATACCCCTTAAGAGGCGGGACTCTTTGACAATCTACCAATTTCTGGGCGGGTTGAACTCTGTGGGAATGATTGAGTGACAGTTATGACTGGGTTTGCCTTTTATTGGATAAAACAAGGAAGATCAACATGGCTGCGTTTACACAGGCAGCCGAATTCTGATCCTTTCTTCTTTTTTTTTTACCAATCTGATCAGCTCTGAAAAAGAGCTGATGTAAAAGGATCTGATCTGATTGAGCAAAATAAATCTGAGTTGGGCTGCCTGTGTAAACAGAGCCCATATTTTTGAAAAAGAAATGTGCTTTCATTCATTCATAAATGTGTAATGATTAATTCTCTGTACAGAATTATATGGTTTGGAATTTATGGTGATTTCCTCCAATCAGTGGCATTTAAAGGTTACAGCGACATGCTCCGGCCACATTTGACCACTGTGATTGGCTAGTGATCTCACTGCCATTCTCTCTAGACCAATCAGAAATGGAGATGCTAAACTGTAGTAGACGGCATTGTCATTGGTAGAGTTTGTTTTGCCTGGCTCAGTGCCCCGGTGGATGGAGATTTCACTTAAGGACCAATGGAATGGTTAAAAAAATAAATATCGTTGGGTCTGTACTTTAAAGATGGAGCAGCCTTTTCTAAACAAACTTTGGGGCATTGGCCTTGAAAAGGAGAGAAGTGTTTTTTTTATTTTACTTATTTAATTTCAAAATGTTATTTTATATTAATTTCTATATATATATATATATATATATATATATATATATATATATATATATATATATATAGCTGTTGATAAGATCAAGATTTTTGTTGAATGGCCTGATAGAGTTTTTCTGGTTTGAGTTAATTTCAGAATTGTAACCAAACAGGAAAAAACTGTTGCCATGTTCATGTGCTAGTCGGAACTTGGACATTTCTGACTTGCTAACTGGCTAACATGTGCCGCGTTTAACCAGTTAGCAAGTTGAAAATGTCAGTTTCCCAGTACCGATTTAGCGCTAGAGCGCGGCTCAGTTGTATTGATGGCTGCACCAGCCAATCAGAGGCTGGGTTTTGAGTCTTCAGCCAAAGAGAGTAGCTGGACAATTTTATATGGTTCAGCAAATGGGAACCAATGTATTTGATAAAATAAGGCGATGTAGCATTTTAAAGTCCTTTGATACACAGTAAACCACTCGACTTCTCGCGGGGCATATTTCAGAGATAAGTTATCGTTGTACCTTCTGATTGTTGAAATGGCACCCTATTCACTATATAGTGCACTACTTTTGACCAGGACCTAGAAGGCTCTGGTCAAAAGCCGTGCACTACGTAGGGAAAAGGGAGCCATAACACACACAACCAATGTTTTGTTTTATTGGACCAGATAATAACATCTCCGGTTGCCACTAGCTGACCTATCTGGAAACTAGCGAGGATCACATGCTTTGCCGTGACCAATCCGTAGAGAGCAAGAGATTCATGTCAGCCTACTCTTTTATTCGTGAATGGTTAAACCAATGAGATGAACAGCTGGGGAAATCATTTTTATATTTATTTTTTACTTTCCTTTGCAAGATTTTAGGACAATTTACAGGGCATTGCTTTAGACTGACCGCTTGTTTGACCAGTCAGGAGCGTAGAATGAAACTAAATGGGCTAGAACTAAAAGAGCACGTCGCCCAATAAGGCAAAGACGTTTGACTCCCATCAGGAACAGCCAATGCCCTTGCAGATGATGTTTAGACAAGTACGAGCCCGGGACTTGGGTGTTTGAAATTAAAATTTAAAAAAAGATATGTACTGTATAGCTGTGTGTGTGGGCGTGTGCGTGTGTGTTTGAGCATTGGTAATAAAGTATTTAAAACCAAAGGCAGTGTGCTTTGTAGTTGCTTATGTCTGGTAATGCAACACATGAGAAAGCGCAGAACACAGGCTACTTACTACACATTGAGAGTAGAACTTTGAGCTGGACCGAAGGTTTCCACAGCGGCTATGAAAAGATAATGTAAGGTTACTTAAATCGGTAAGTTATGATCCAGTTACAGTATATTTTCATGCACCTCACAACATTTCTTCCACACTAGATATAGAGGGGACAGAGATTGATTGTGGGGTTTACGTCAGTCAGTGGTGCCTGGAAGTAGGGAGGAAACCGCTATCGATGGGGCTCAAAGCTTAGCTTCATGTCTCGCTTCCCTCCGTAACTCTTACATGCCGTCACTACCACAATGTATCAGATGGTGCCAAAATGCAGGTTGTGAATGTTGTGGCACCATAACGTTAATGTTACCAGGACGCTTATATCCCCATTTATGTGATTTATATTACTGTAGCGCGATTTAAAATGTAAACTAGACAGAATTTAATAATGTACACTTTTATTGCATAAAAAAAAAAGTCAGACGCCCCCTCAGAGTTTCATCTGAAGCAGGAGGCGGGTTCACCCATTCACACACAGAATCAGTCGACACATTCTGAACGCAACGTTGAGACAGCAGGATTCTACAGTAACCAAGGGAATGTCAAACGGGTAGTATAACGTATGTTCTGCTACTTCACCTCAATTTACACAATTCTCTCTGCACTGGTGTAAAAATGTGTTTCGTCAACAATTCACAATGACAACAGGGTTAAAAAAATAAAAAAAACAAGACAGTGTTTAGACAGAAGCCAGCCCTGAAATGGGAGCTTTTGAAAGTAAAAATGGAATTCTACCTATTGCCAGGACAACAAAATAACACTGGTCTAGTTCTCACATGGAATTAGCATTAATAGCCAAACGCTCTCCATCCTCATCTTTCCCTTCAGCATCATCTTGAACTGAAAACTATGATTAGGTGACAACAGAAATCACAACCACGATTACGGAAGGAGAAAAAAAAAAACACTTGCTAATATTTTTTTTTAAATTCCCTCTCAAAGACAGCGTTTTGGGACAGAGGCTGTGGTTCATATATACACACACCCTACCTTATCATTATGGACCCAGTTGTAGGTAGGTAGTTGGTGTGAAATGTTTGACCATGGCTTAACAAATAGAGTAGGCATGCACCAAAGAGCCTTTGACAGCAAATGGCTAATGAAGGAGACATTTGAGCCAATGCCTGGCATTGGTCCAATATGAAACATTGCCAGCTCAAGCTCACCATATTAGGAGATAAGGTCATGTCTGAAATGGCACCATATCACTACTTTTGACTAGTGCACTATAAAAAGGGAATCAGTTGCCTTTTGGCACACCAAGCATGGACTGGACAGAGTGTAAATTCACTCTGTATCCCAAATGGGACAAGTTCTAAATCGAGTGAAACACTATGAACGGAGTGTATCATTGTAGTGCGCCAAGATTAAGCCTAAATCAAATGCACTCAAATTGTTAAGTCATAAATTACACCCTTTTCCCTATATTGTGCACTACTTTGTAGTATTGCACTGTATTAGATAATAGAATGCCATTTGGGACACACCCAACGATGGCCATAGAGGGAACTGGTGGAAAGATCAACATAACTGTCATAAGGATGATGGAGAGATGTAAAAATCGAACCGTACAGTTTAGATTTAAATTAGTTAATATTGAGTTAATCATCATAATACAATTATTTTGCAACTCAAATCTTGTTGCATACAGTATATAGCAAAACAAAAAAGGACTCATAACAATCATGTTTGTTCCCTCGATCGAACAGCACACCCCTCCAGCATCAGCATAACGCCACCTAGTCCCATTGAGACGTCACACCATTCTTCTGAGGCCGCTACCCCTGACAATTCTATTTGTCCTTCTTGGTCTCCGTCTCCTCCTCCTGGGCGTCGACCTCGGGCTCCTCCTCTTCGGGCACGGGCGGGAACTGGGATTCGTTGATCTTGTCGCCCCGGTCTCCCTTGGACTTGTTGAGTTTCTTGGACTTCTGGTAGAGCTCGTTCAGGTTGAACTCCCGGATGATGTTCTCCTGTTGAGAGTGTGAGAGAGAAAGAAAGCGTGTGCATGTCAGAGTTTCCGGACATTTGACCGACAGCATTTTTCATTTACCGGACATTTTTTATTTTAATTTTACCCCCTTTTCTCCCCAATTTTCGTGGTATCCAATTGCTAGTAATTACTATCTTGTCTCATCGCTACAACTCCCGTACGGGCTCGGGAGAGACGAAGGTCGAAAGCCACGCGTCCTCCGAAACACAACCCAACCAAGCCGCACTGCTTCTTAACACAGCGCGCCTCCAACCCGGAAGCCAGCCGCACCAATGTGTCGGAGGAAACACCGTGCACCTGGCTCCCTTGGTTAGCGCGCACTGCGCCCGGCCCGCCACAGGAGTCGCTGGTGCGCGATGAGACAAGGATATCCCTACCGGCCAAACCCTCCCTAACCCGGACGACACTAGGCCAATTGTGCGTCGCCCCACGGACCTCCCGGTCGCGGCCGGCTGCGACAGAGCCTGGGCGCGAACCCAGAGTCTCTGCTGGCGCAGCTAGCGCTGCGATGCAGTGCCCTAGACCACTGCGCCACCCGGGAGGCCCATTTACCGGACATTTGAGAAATTGACTGGATATATATATATCTCCATTGGGTGCTTAACCGTACACACGCGGCGCTCAGAAAAGACAGAAATCACATTTAGAATATGGTCATACATATTAACAGAACATGTTGAGGATGCAACAACGTGAGGTCCTTCTTACCGAATTCTGATGGGTACTGAGGATGTTAGAACAACTGTCCACATTTACTTTTCCTCCGGCCAGCGAGACGAGTAACGAACAGCAGAATCACTACCCTACGTCAATCTACTACTGTCCCGCATAGCAGAAAAGTTGACCTATTCTATTAAAATCAGCTTGTCGAGAAAGAATTTTCCTATTCCAAAACAGACTCTGGGACGGTACATCCAAAATTTATACAACCAGTAGGCCTCGGCTTCATAAAAATAAAAGTTCAAGCAATGAGTCCGATGCAACAGATCAGAACGTTTAGCATAAAATGTTGATCGACTACTATTTCTTCACATTTTTAAGCGCGCAGCAATGCACACAGGGCATTTACACACACATGTTTGTTCCATAATGCAATTTGGGGGGGAAAACACCGTTGCCAAAAGGGCACGGCGCGGGCGGACCGTTTCATGTGACGGAGATGGAAATATCGGGTTAGAAATTTCGAAAGAGGGGAGAATATCCAACAACTAGTGCTGGGTTGCTAATATGACTAGGATTTCACCTTTGGCTACTGGCCTATAAAAGAATGTTGATATAAAATAATTGCCTCCACAGATATGGTCTGATTTTGGCTAGGCTACTTTGAAGCAAGGTCAGACATGCCTCAATATGTATTAAAGCGTCCAGGTTTCGAACAATTGCGCATACGTTTTCAAAAAATGCGTACCGCCTCCAGCTTATTGCAAAGTGGTGTGCGACGCACTCAAAAGCCACGCCATCCATTGCCTATTTATGCATTTGCTGTTTGAGATGCTGAGGCAGCAGCTCTCGCCGTGTCTGACAGATTTTTCCACTCAAAGGCTCTGCATCTCATACGCGTGTGATAAAATACACAATGAATATACTGTACACCAAATTATGCAAATTAACCTATAGACCGATTAGTATGACCAGTCAAATGTATTTCCGTCAATGAATAGGCTAAAAAGCATTATTTTGCAATGGGATATTTTCTTCTCCCAGACAATTGCCTGGCGTCAATTTTATTAAATCTGCTTTTCTATTCATTTACCAATTTTTTATTTTTTTTTCCATTGGCTAAAATACTGCCATCATCAGCTAACGGAAACCCTGGTGTGTGTATATGTTCTGCTCTGAAGCCACTCCTCTCACCTCAGTGAAGCTCCAGGACACGGCCCTACACTTCTTGTCCACCTGGGGGCGTCTCATCACCTCCTTGCCCCCCTGGAACAGCACCAGCGAGGGCAGCTGCTTGGAGAGGGGAGAGGTACTCACCTTGTACCTGGATAAGAGGGATGGAGGAAGGGAAGCTATTAAACGTGGTGTTTCAAATCATAGCCGTCCAACCAAAACTCTACGTCACTTAAATATAATCTATCTGCAGAGAGAGAGAGAAAGGAGGACGGAGAGCGAATGAGAAAAGGGACCTACTTCTTAGACACGTCTCCATACCGCCCGATGTCCACCTTCCCAAACTTGAGCCCAGCACAGTTATACCTGTAACCATGAGAGAAAACCCATCTATTTCCCAACAAGCACAGCAATAGCATTACCACTATAGTCGCCCCACAAACTGACAGGTGATACTAAAAGGCCGGACAAAGTTCAATTACTGTTTAACGGATGCCCCGCCTTACTTTTCGCCACACCCCCCAAAACAATTACATCAGACGTGTTATGTTTTGGGCAATATATGCGGCGCTTTGTTTATAATGCCCCGTCTGCTCTCCATTGAAGCTTTCCCAAGTTGATGTGCGAGAGACCAAACAGCCTCGGAACACACGATCAGATCATGTTCGAGCCTCAGATTGGACAGTGAAACACACACGCTGGAACCGGCAGACGTTTCATTTCTCTCTCGTGCGGTCATGGCTGAAGCCGGCGCACATTCATCCTATTTATGTGTCCAGGTTAAACGTGGGGCGTCCCTCGTCATAAACAAACAGTCGGTTAAATTCATGGTTAATGCATCATTTTCAGATCTATTAGAAGCGATTAATACACGAAACAACAATGTCACTGAACCGACCGACTGGCCAGAGATCAATGCATTCCTCAGCAACGACATATTTTGGACAACCAAATTTCAGTCAAAATGAAGGATGAAATCAAAGTGCATTTTTAACTTGCATTTTATCGGTACTACCAGTAGCAGTAGGCCAACCGATAACACCAAGACGGAATGCGTTTGAAGTGATGACGCGCCGCCGAGAACAGCTAGGATATCGATCAAAGTACACGGCCAGTGGCACGCACACACTTTGTGCAGATCAGCAGCTCCACAATGGTGTGACAGACTGTCTTCTAGGTGGGGGGGGGGGGCTTTTCGCGGCAGCCAGACGAGATAGTCGAAGGAGGATGCGGTGAGCAAAGTTACTGGGCTCAAATTGGACCAAGCTTGATCTAGATAGATTGATGCTTCTAATTGTGCATGTTATAAATGACATTTTTTTCATTTTGATGATGATAGGCTATACTCTATGGCTGGATTTGTGTATTTGTTTCCAATGCTTACATTCATTTGGCAGCCCTAACTTGATTCACCCTCTTTCTACAAGGCCTAATCATATTTGTATGAATATTTTGTTAACGCCCATAGAGATGCATTTAGGTAATGAGTTCATTATTCTACATCAACATTTTAATTACAATTATTTCATGTCAATCATTCTTGATTTATTATTCTTGATTTATTTTTAAATAGTCTACTCTATTACCCTATACATCACATTAAATTACGAGATTGGATTGCACTTTTCTTTTTTTTTTTTCAGGAATATTGAAACTGTCACAAGCTATACTTCCCATTGTGTTTCATTTCTCATGGTTATAACATTGTAACATCTGCATTATTTGAAAGAAAAATAGTGTAGGTTTTCACACGGAATAATATAACTCTTGAAGCTCACATTAGGCCTAGAGCCTGCACAAGAGCCTAGGACACTGTGGTAAAGTACCGTTATTGCTTATAACCACATAATGTCATTTAATTTTTTTATCCTGCTCGCTCGCCTCACTTTTCTGGGAGGGGAAAATCCAATAAACATTGAATCAATTTTGTCTGGACTAATAGGGCAATATGAGATGGTCTGTTTTGACACAATTCAGGAGAGCATGTAGATTGAAGCTAAGGGTTTATGATGCAATGCATTAAAATGGAGGCTTTTGTCGTGTATAGTGAACATTAGTCGTTGTCTTACTTGAGGGAGAGGTCTGCGTAGACGGCGGCAAAGGACTGACACTCTGGGGACCAGTTCGCAAAGAATTCTACGATCCACGTCACCCTATTGTCCCTCTCCAACTCGTCCTGCAACCGGGGCACAAGTCAGCCATCAATTTCACTAAACGTTACATTTCAATCCAAAGAAATCTGCTCTGTGTGTGTCCATTTTGAAATGACCTGATAAAAACATACTTTCAACTGAAATGTCAATAACAATCTAATTGGTGTCATCATCTTCATGTGAAAATATGATTTTTGATACACCCATCTGTGTTATTTTCGCTCTATACCATTACTAGGGCAATGGTAATATGGTCTGTTACAGTAGAGCCTTAAGAGGTACTCACGTCTATGGTCTTGTCACTAAAGTACTTGATGTACTCTGGGCCCATGTAGAGAGGAGGCTTACAGGTCATCAGGAACACTGGAACACATAAATCAGCCAATCAGTGAGCAGAAGGAAGGGTAACGAGCCAATCAGAGAGCCAAATGAGGGGTCATCAGGTCATAGGTCATGTTATCTAACCAGGCATTTACCGGTTTAATTAATTACCACAACAGTAGAGGAGGTCTTGGCTGATTTCTTTTAAATTTTCCCATGATGTCAAGCAAAGAGGCACCGAGTTTGAAGGTAGGCCTTGAAATACATCCACAGGTACACCTCCAATTGACTCAAATGATGTCAATTAGCCTATCAGAATCTTCTAAAGCCATGACATCATTTTCTGGAATTTTCCAAGCTGTTTAAAGGCACGGTCAATTTAGTGTATGTAAACTTCTGACCCACTAGAATTGTGATACAGTGAATTATAAGTTAAATTACCTGTCGGTAAACAATTGTTGGAAAAATGACTTGTGTCATGCACAAAGTAGATGTCCTAACCGACTTGCCAAAACTATAGTTTGTTAACAAGAAATTTGTGGAGTGGTTGAAAAACGAGTTTTAATGAATCCAACCTAGGTGTATGTAAACTTTTGACTTCAACTGTATGTGTGTGTATGTATAAACAAAGTGTGTACGTATGCACACCTTGTGTAGTGCAAGTGTGTGTACTGACCGATGCAGAGGGTGAGGTAGAGCAGGCCCATGCGGATGTCCAGTCTGAAGAAGAGGATAACGTTGGCCACCTTACTGAACAGAATGATGTTCCCCACATGCTGTTCCACCGTTACTGAGACAACGAGAGACGGAGAGGGGTTAAATCAAGTAAACAACAATGGGGGGGGGGGGGGGGGGGGGGTTGATGAGAATAACTTAAATAATAAAAATAATTATAACTATTGCATAGAATAAGGACAATTTGCAGGTTGAAGAACATAGTGCACTTGGGGAAGAGGAAACAAAGATGATAACATTGACAAAGAACAATAACATTGAGAGAGAGAGAGAGAGAGAACAGAGGCGAATAGAAGACAGGAACAAACCATTTTGTAAAGCCATGGGTAAAGGAGTGATATGAAGAAATATGAAGAGAGTGAATAGTGTAAAAACTATTTGGAGTCTGAGACAGAAGGACAGTTTGTAGTTGAGGCCTAACAAGTGAGGGATTCACTTTAGGGAGGAGGGAGAGACAGGCAGATGAAAGACCAAGGGAGTGGCAACAACCAACAACAGAGCTACTAACATAACGTAAACACCACAAGGTCAACAGACATTTCGTCCTATGAACGATCTATTAAAACAGTCTGTTTACAACACTAAACGATTCATTTAAATAGGGCTGTGTGGACAAGACGTTTGCCATAGCAGGTTGGTTGAATACCTACAACAATAACAATATACAGCAGTAACCTAGAACAAACAACAAATGTTGGCTTTACACTAAACAATTTGTTCAGACAAAGTTGAACTGTCTGGAATGTTAGCCGTGTGGATACAAAAGTGAAACTTCGTTAGCAATGTGTGTGGGTACTTATTGTTTTACTGAAATGGTAACCATGTGTTGAATGTCATGTAAAACAAACATGTCTGCCTGCTGAAGGAGACCCCTAGCTCCAACTGAGGGGGTTTCCAATAGATACAACAGCCTCACAATTGGCTATATCATAAACATTAAAATAAAATAAAAATGCTTTTTGTTGTTCATTTAAGTTTAAAGATAGGCATATGGTTGGCAGTGTGGTTAAGGTTAAAATCAGATTTTAAGATGATAAATTGTAGAAATATGCAGGGTTTATGACCTCAGCCACCCAAGCCACAGTCTGTTCTCCCCACTTCCATCACGGCAAAAACTGGCCGATAGCACCTAACCCCAGACCATCAGGCTGCTGAATAGCCACCACTAGTCCTACTTTTCACATCTGTGACCCTGTGCATGTGACTAATAAACTCTAAAACACTATGTGGCCAGCAATGACCAAATGAGGGGGGATGGACAGTTTTCTAATGGTAAAACACAGGTGGGTTCTGCTAATGATTAACCTGGTTCAGGGCTGATACTTACTAGCTCTTCTGTTTTTCATCATGACGATGGCACTGAGGAACATAAGAATCTCCACTTCTCTCTGTGGAACATGAGAACAGAATAAACACACAGGTCAGAGCATTTAAGTGTATAAAGGGGGGTACCTAGTCTGAATGCATTTAACCCCAACCCCTCGGGTTTCAGAGAGGTGCGGTGCATAATCGACATCTTCGACGTTAACTGCCTCGCTCAGGAGCAGAACGACAGACGTTTACCTTGTCAGCTCGGGGATTCGATCCAGCAACCTTCCGCCCAACGCTCTAACCACTAGGCTACCTGCGGCTCCAGTACTAGCTAGGCGGCTAAACAAGGTGTTACAGGTTCGGGTTAGGCCTGCAACTAACTCCAGTATTGCCAGTGTCATCCTGCTGTTTTTTGGGTGGTTTTGGTGCATGCACTCATGGTGGCAGTGGTACTTTCTGCCGAGGCCTTGGTAGCCTAGTATCAGAGGGGGTTCGCACCTGTTAACTCCCCAGTATATTCACCCTTTGCGCGGTTCTGTCTCACCTGTCTGTTACTTTCCGATCTCGGTTCGGGTTACAGTCTATATCACCTTTCAACGTCGAACCCAGGCCAACTCCCATCGACTTTCAATGGCCATTCATGTAGCTAGCGTCAGCACTCTGTCATCACATTTAGCATAGGATAGCTAAGTTAGCTAGCTCGTTGGCAATCTAACCAAAGTCTTTCTCCCGGCCTCATCACGTCCTAACATGTATCTCTATATTCTTCAATCCACTTCTTTTTTTTTTTACACCATCCAATACTGACCCAGTCAAAGTCGCAGGGATTGCCATCCTCTCGTTGTGTCGAAAGATGTTCGCAGATGCCTGGCGTCTTGCGGATCACGAGAAACCCAATTGACATGAATAGAGATGCGACATAGTATGGCTTTAGCAGCCACTTGTACACCTGCGGCAAGTGGTAGAGGAATGCGAGGAGAGGTGTTAGCAACGCCATTTTCTAATTTAGATATACAATTAAAATAAAACAGCCGGAGGAATAGGAGAAGATGAGGCCGCCTGGAGCAATGCTAAACTCGTCGTGATGCGACTCCCAGGATAGATTTCCGGTCGGCCAATGTGTAAACTGCAAATTAAAGGCGAGGAAGGATGTGGCGGAGGTCACTGCGGACGAATCCTTGGAAATGGTCCCGCCTCCTTTGTGAAATGGTGATGATTGGCCAGTTGCAAAAATCGAAGGAACGATGATTGGTATACATTTTGCAAAAGAGGAAGGTCTAATGAAAGACCAGACTCCTCCCTTTTCTTCATTTGGGGGAAAAATTGCCTTTTTGGATTACTTTTTACATACAGGGCTTGTTCGACATTGCAGCCGACAGTGCAGGCGACTGCCGATTGAGTGGTGGGAAAACTACCCAAATGTCATACTTCAGTAAAAGTATTGATACCTCAATAAAAATTTACGCAAGTAAAAGTGAAAGTCAGCCAGTAAAATAATACTTGACTAAAAGTCTAAGTGTATTTGGTTTTAAATATACATATGTATCAAAAGCAAATGTAATTGCTAAAATATACTTTAGTATCAAAATTAAAAGTATAAATCATTTCAAATTCCTTATATTAAGCAAACCAGACGGCACAATTTTTTCTTTTTATATCACTTTTATTTAACCAGGTAGGCTAGTTGAGAACAAGTTCTCATTTACAACTGCGACCTGGCCAAGATAAAGCAAAGCAGTGCGACACAAACAACAACACAGAGTTACACATGGAATAAACAAACATAGAGTCAATAATACAATAGAAAAAGTCTATATACAGTGTGTGCAAATGAGGTAGGATAAGGGAGGTAAGAAAATAAATAGGCCATAGTGGCGAAATAATTACAATATAGCAAATAAACATTGGAGTGATAGATGTGCAGAAGATGAATGTGCAAGTAGAGATACTGGAGTGCACCAGTTTCAGCATAGGCTATGCTACCTTGTCTCAAATCACTGTTGTTCAGTGTACATGTTTACCTCTGCTTTGAGATTGTGAAACACTGCAAGCCCAATGCTGCCACCAATTGGTCAACTGTGATAGTTATCAGAAGAAACAGATGGTTTCCTCCCTGTTTGTGTAAGGAAATTCCAAAGGGACATTATAAAGAAACATCTTATTCTGCTGATACCGTATGGAGTATGTTCATATAGAAGACTAATTATGGCAGGTTTTTCAGTGGAGCTTTGGCGAGAATGCACTGAAGATGAAGTGGGAAAATTGGGAAAGGAAGGAAGAATGAAACAAATTACATAATTCTGAAGAGGGGTGTATAATCTTAAAACTCACCCATATTTCAATGTGACATTTCACAACACTAACTATTGTTCTGAAGTAAAAGTGCAAAATGTTATTTTACATTTTCATTTAAACTATTTTTCTATTTCTTGCCAATTGAAGTTGATATACCCTTTATAACACCTGTTCAAATAATGTTTTTCCTTTTTTTTAAAGCATACTCTGAAAAATCTGTCATCAGTGTCAGTTGCAATGAATGCATCCATGACAGATTTACACTTTCTTATTAATTGGGCTACACTGATTCAATGCCAGTTGAGTTTTGTGATGAACCCAATTCTACTTTCAGTTCAGTTATCTTTCCAAACATAAAAAGATGAGGGCTTTGTACAAATACTTTAAAGGTGCCCACCAGAAGGCATTGCTGCCCTATTTCGACATAATTCTGGCCCTAGAACGGAAATGCTTGTTTAGGTTCAACATCCAAAGAATGACACAGGTTACTTATACATATTCATGCATTGGGGTTGGGAAAGAACGTTGTGGTGATTCCCACGTGGAGTGGAGAAACATCAACAAATAGGGAACTGAAAGCTGTCAGTGTAGCTAGCTAGCATGCTAATCTTTCTAACCTTATCTAGCTAGCATGCTAATCTTTCTAACCCGATCTAGCTAGCATGCTAATCTTTCTAACCTTATCTAGCTAGCATGCTAATCTTTCTAACCTTATCTAGCTAGCATGCTAATCTTTCTAACCTTATCTAGCTAGCATGCTAATCTTTCTAACCTTATCTAGCTAGCATGCTAATCTTTCTAACCTTATCTAGCTAGCTAATGTTATCTGTTGTTGCTGCTTTTTTGTAACTACACCATATTCAGAAGATTACCTTTACGAAAAAAGATTGCAGTGTAACTGCAGTAAGTTTGCAGAATAACTGCAGTTACTAGACTATTCAACCTCTCTTTCGTGTCGTCTGAGATCCGCAAAGATTGGAAAGCTGCTGCGGTCATCCCCCTCTTCAAAGGGGGAGACAGAAACTTTAGACCCAAACTGTTATAGACCTATATCCATCCTGCCCTGCCTTTCTAAAATCCTCGAAAGCCAAATTAATAAACAGATCACCGACCATTTCGAATCCCACCGTACCTTCTCCACTACGCAATCTGGTTTCCGAGTTGTACATGGGTCGCTATCGATATCATAACCACCATCGATAAAAGACAGCTGTCACGCCCTGGCCTTAGTATTATTTGTTTTATTTATTATTTTAGTTCAGGTCAGGGTGTGACATGGGGTATGTGTGTGTTTGGGGTATTATATGGTAGAGGGGGTGTTGGTTGTAGTGTATGGTTTTGTGTTGAGTGTATGTATCTAGCTGTGTCTATGGGTGTGTAGTTTTCTAGGAAAGTCTATGGTGGCCTGAATGGGTTCTCAATTAGAGACAGCTGGTTTCTGTTGTCTCTAATTGGGAGCCATATTTAAGGCTGCCATAGGCTTTAGCTGTTTGTGGGTCATTGTATATGTATATGTCGACGTAAGTAGTTTGTGTGTGCACTTGCGTTTGAAGTTTCACGATCGTTTGTTGTTTTTGTTAGTGTGGTTTAAGTGTTTCGTGTTCATCTTCGTCGTTATAAATTAAAGAAGATGTATTCATATCATGTTGCGCCTTGGTCCTCTCATTCATGTCAACACGATCGTGACAGAATGACCCACCAATCTACGACCAAGCAACATGACCAGCGGCAACAGGAGCAGCGCAAGGAGGAATGGAAATGGGAGCGTAATCTGGACTACACTACGTGGGAGGAGATCGACAGGTGGGCGATTGACCCAGGGCGAGTGCCGGAGCCAGCCTGGGATTCTCTGGCGCAGTGTGAGGAAGGATACCGGCGAATGGAGGCAGCACGACGACGCGGTAGGAAGCCTGTGAGTCAGCCCAAAAAAATTCCTGGGGGGGGGCTAAGAGGTAGTGGGCCGAGGGCAGGTAGGAGACCTGCGCCCACTTTCCAGGCTAACCGTGGAGAGCGGGAGTACGGGCGGACACCGTGTTACGCAGTAGAGCGCACGGTGTCTACTGTACGTGTTCATAGCCCGGTGCGGGTTATTCCACCTCCCCGCACTGGTAGGGCTAGATTGGGCATTGAGCCAGGTGCCATGATACCGGCTCAACGCGTCTGGTCTCCAGTGCGTCTCCTCGGGCCGGTATACATGGCACCAGCCTTACGCATGGTGTCCCCGGTTCGCCTACATAGCCCGGTGCGGGTTATTCCACCTTCCCGCACTGGTCGGGCGACTGGGAGCATTCGACCAGGTAAGGTTGGGCAGGCTCGGTGTTCAAGGGAACCAGTACGCCTGCACGGTCCGGTATTTCCGGCGCCACCTCCCCGCCCCAGTTCAGTTCCACCAGTGCCTACACCACGTAACAGGCTTCCAGTGTGTCTTCAGAGCCCTGTTCCTCCTCCACGCACTCGTCCTATGGTGCGTGTCTCCAGCCCGGTACCACCAATTCCGGCACCACGCACTAAGCCTCCTGTGCGTCTCCAGAGTCCTGTGCATCCTGTTGCTGCTCCCCGCACTAGCCCTGAGATGCGTGTCCCCAGTCCGGTACCACCAGTTCCGGCCCCACGCACTAGGCCTAATGTGCGTCCCCAGGGTCCAGTATGCCCTGTTCCTTCTCCCCGCACTAGCCTGAAAGTGCGTGCCTTTAGCCCGGTGCCTCGAGTTCCGGCACCACGCACCAGGCCTACAGTGCGCCTCATCCGGCCAGAGCCATCCGTCTCCCCAGCGCCGTCTGAGCCATCCGTCTCCCCAGCGCCGTCTGAGCCATCCGTCTCCCCAGCGCCGTCTGAGCCATCCGTCTCCCCAGCGTCGTCTGAGCCATCCGTCTCCCCAGCGCCGTCTGAGCCATCCGTCTCCCCAGCGCCGTCTGAGCCATCCGTCTCCCCAGCGCCGTCTGAGCCATCCGTCTGCCCAGCGCCGTCTGAGCCATCCGTCTGTCCAGAGCCATTAGAGCCGTCCGTCTGTCCCGAGCCGTCAGAGCCATTAGTCAGTCAGGAGCCGCTAGAGCCATTCGTCAGTCAGGATCTGCCAGAGCCGCCAACCAGACAGGATCTGCCAGAGCCGCCAACCAGACAGGATCTGCCAGAGCCGCCAACCAGACAGGATCTGCCAGAGCCGCCAACCAGACAGGATCTGCCAGAGC
This sequence comes from Salvelinus fontinalis, assembly GCF_029448725.1. NCBI lineage: Eukaryota > Metazoa > Chordata > Actinopteri > Salmoniformes > Salmonidae > Salvelinus > Salvelinus fontinalis. The sequence continues at coordinate 17,840,260 of NC_074706.1, forward strand.
CGCCAACCAGACAGGATCTGCCAGAGCCGTCAGCCAGCCATGAGCGTCCAAATCCGTCAGCCAGCCATGAGCGTCCAGATCCGTCAGCCAGCCATGAGCGTCCAGATCCGCCTGCCAGCCATGAGAAGCCGGATCCGTCAGCTAGCCATGAGCAGCCAGATCTGTCAGCCAGCCATGAGCCGTCCAACCAGGATCCGCCGGAGCCGTCATCCAGCCAGGATCTGCCCATTATCCTGGTGCTGCCCCTTATCCTGGTGCTGCCCCTTATCCTGGTGCTGCCCCTTATCCTGGTGCTGCCCCTTATCCTGGTGCTGCCCCTTATCCCGGTGCTGCCCCTTATCCCGGTGCTGCCCCTTATCCCGGTGCTGCCCCTTATGACTATGGTGGGGTGGGGACCACGACCAGTGCCGGAGCCGCCGCCGTGGAAGGAAGCCCACCCAGACCCTCCCCTAGACTATGTGCTGGTGCGCCCGGAGTTCGCACCTTAAGGGGGGGGTTATGTCACGCCCTGGCCTTAGTATTATTTGTTTTATTTATAATTTTAGTTAGGTCAGGGTGTGACATGGGGTATGTGTGTGTTTGGGGTATTATATGGTAGAGGGGGTGTTGGTTGTAGTGTATGGTTTTGTGTTGAGTGTATGTATCTAGCTGTGTCTATGGGTGTGTAGTTTTCTAGGAAAGTCTATGGTGGCCTGAATGGGTTCTCAATTAGACAGCTGGTTTCTGTTGTCTCTAATTGGGAGCCATATTTAAGGCTGCCATAGGCTTTAGCTGTTTGTGGGTCATTGTATATGTATATGTCGACGTAAGTAGTTTGTGTGTGCACTTGCGTTTGAAGTTTCACGATCGTTTGTTGTTTTTGATAGTGTGGTTTAAGTGTTTCGTGTTCATCTTCGTCGTTATAAATTAAAGAAGATGTATTCATATCATGTTGCGCCTTGGTCCTCTCATTCATGTCAACACGATCGTGACAACAGCACTGTGCAGCCGTCTTCATCGACCTGGCCAAGGCTTTCGACTCTGTCAACCACCGCATTCTTATCGGCAGACTCAATAGCCTTGGCTTCTCAAATGACTGCCTCGCCTGGTTCACCAACTACTTCTCAGATAGAGTTAAGTGTGTCAAATCGGAGGGCCTGTTGTCGGGACCTCCGGCAGTCTATGGGGGTGCCACAGGGTTCAATTCTCGAGCCGACTCTTTCTCTGTATATATCAATGATGTCGCTCTAGCTGCTGGTGATTCTCTGATCCACCTCCACGCAGACGACACCATTCTGTATACATCTGGTGTAACGGCTGTCCTCTTCCTCCTCTGATGAGGAGTAGTAGGAAGGATCGGAAGACCAATGCGCAGCGTGGTACGTATCCATAATGACATTTAATAGGAATGAATACAACAAAATACAAACTAACAAAGTGAAACAAAGAGGAAAACCGAAAACAGTTCTGTCTGGTGCAGACACACAAAGACTGAAAACAACCACCCACAAAACCCAACAGAAAACAGGCTACCTAAATATGGTTCCCAATCAAGGACAACGATTGACAGCTGCCTCTGATTGAGAACCATATCAGGCCAAACAGAAAGAGAAAATCATAGAAAAACTAACATAGACAACCCACCCAACTCACGCCCTGACCATACTAAAACAAAAGACAAAATAAAGGAACTAAGGTCAGAACGTGACATCTAGCCCATCTTTGGACACTGTGCTAACAAACCTCCAGACGAGCTTCAACGGCATGCAACACGCCTTCCGTGGCCTCCAACTGCTTTTAAATGCTAGTAAAACTAAGTGCATGCTCTTCAACCGATTGCTGCTCGCACCCTCCTGCCCGACTAGCATCACTACTCTGGATGGTTCTGACCTAGAATATGTGGACTACAAACTACAAATACCTAGGTGTCTGGTTAGACTGTAAACTCTCCTTCCAGACACACATTGAGCATCTCCAATCCAAAATTAAATCTAGAATCAGCTTCCTATTTCGCAACAAAGCCTCCTTCACTCATGCCGCCAAACATACCCTTGTAAAACTGACTTTCCTACCGATCCTTGACTTCAGCGATGTCATTTACAAAATAGCCCCCAACACTCTACTCAGCAAACTGGATGTAGTCTATCACAGTGTCATCCGTTTTATCACCAAAGCCCAATATACTACCCACTACTGCGACCTGTATGCTCTCGTTGGCTGGCCCTCACTACATTTCCGTCGCCAAACCCACTGGCTCCAGGTCATCTATAAGTCTTCGCTAGGTAAAGCCCCGCCTTATCTCAGCTCACTGGTCACCATAGTGGTACATTGCACTGGTCATCCAGTAGGTACATTGCACTGGTCATCCACAAAGCCAACACTTCCTTTGGCCGCCTTTCCTTACAGTTCTCTGCTGCCAATGACTGGAACGAATTGCAAAAATCTCTGAAGCTGAAGTCTTATATTTCCCTCTCTAACTTTAAGCATCAGCTGTCTGAGCAGCTTACCGATCACTGTACCTGTACACAGCCAATCTGTAAATAGCACAACCGACTACCTCATCCCCATATCATTACTTACCCTCTTGCTCTTTTGCACCCCAGTATCTCTATTTGCACATCATCATCTGCACATCTATCACTCCAGTATTAATGCTAAATTGTAATTATTTTCACCTCTAGGGCCTATTTATTGCCTACCTCTCTACTCTTCTACATTTGCACACACTGTACATAGATTTTTAAATGTTTATTTTCTTTTGTGTTATTGACTGTACGTTTCTTTATGTGTAACTCTGTGTTGTTGTTTTTGTCGCACTGCTTTGCTTTATCTTGGCCAGGTCGCAGTTGTAAATGAGAACTTGTTCTCAACGGTTACCTGGTTAAATAAAGGTGAAATAAAAAAATAAAAAATAAGAGTGCAGTATAACTACAGTTTGACTGAAGTACACTGCAGTTATTCTGCAATTACTGTGTCCAAAATACCACAGTCGACTGCAGTTACTGCAATATTCAAAACTGCAATCTTTTTTTGTAAGGGTAGGCTGGTTCTGGAGCTTTTAGAAAACTTTGCCATAGATGGAAACCAGTATCTTTGACTTCGCCATCTATTGTTATCTCCAAGGTTTTGGCATCTTCCATAAAATACATTTTCTACATTGTAATGGACACGGTGCACCCTTTGGTAGATAGGCTGCTGGCAGGATTCTGCTGTGGTATGATAATCTACAAGGACTTTGCTCATGATGCACGTCACAAAGGACAACACCCTAAGTACATCACTTCCTAATTCCCTAACTAACTAATTCACTCACTCAGTCAATACCTCAGTCACTCACCCTCCCCCACACACCTGTGTCCCTCCTGTCTGTAAAATGATGCTACCCTTGACAGACCTATACCTGACATGCAAATAAAGTTTGTTTTGATTAAAGAAAATATGACGTGCCATGTGGGATATGTTAGGGATACGGCACTATCGTGTTTCACTTGCCAATAAGTAGATTTTCCATGCAAATATATTCCATTGGTATGGACAAGTATTTCAAGTTAAGATTTGATCGTATGTCTCAAATGACACCTTATTCCCGACATAGTGCACTACATGGCAGTGCACTATATAGGTAATACAGTGCCATTTAGGATTCACTTTAAGAGACATGTCAGAGTAATGGCGTCCATTTGCCCTCAGAAGTCCATGTCCAAGGCACATATGTGGGATTGAGTTAAAACCCTTTATTTAGTTCAAATCAATCAGAACACAGAATTAGCAGTAAGTGCTTTGAGTAACTGTGGGGTAAAGTCACCGGCTTCTTTTGTATGATCTGGAAGTTCTTTAGCAATGTCCTTCATTTCGTCCGGTCTCCAAGTCTTCTGGATGTCAACGAGTGGGCACCATTCATCATGGCCCTCCTCACCATCTACAGGTCGCAGATTGGGGAACGTTACCAAAGGTGCCTGAAGAAAGGTTGTGTTTGGGTCCCCTTTTTGACCTGTACTGGTCGTGACCATTGGGCGTGTGGGACTTAGCTGCGTGGTAGGGGTCGACGTCGATGGTGGACTAAGTTCCCAGAGTCCATCAACACCAGAGACGGGAGTCAATGTGGGCGGTGTACGGAACGGATTCCCACTGCTCATGGGCCGCCTCCGAGGGGTCTGCTGGTCCCACGGTTGTATCAGATCTTGTTGGGGGTAGAGCTGCGACGGGAAAAACGGCTGAGCTAGCTGCTGTCGGACAACCAGGGTGGGTGCTGGTGCAATGGATACAGGGGTATAATAGGGGCTTGGAAAGTAATCATCACCCCTGTTTCTCCTTTTCTTATCATCCTCCGTCTGTTTCTCCTTCTTACTTTCTTTCACCACTATCCCTTTAACTTTCCTGTCTGCCCTTCTCTCTGCCTCTCTTTCCCACTTCCTAAAATCATCCCAGTCTAATATACAGTACTTGCCTTTTATTTCTTGGTTTTCTCAAAGCGCTGTCTTCTTCCTACATTCTGGTAATAAAGCATCACTGAATGTGCATTTTAAGGGAAAATCTGCTACCTTATGCCAGAGCGGTACCTGTTCCAGAATGTCCCTGCCCCAATTATCTGCCATTACCTTCACCGGTCCAGTCAACGGGTCGGGCAGGCATGGTTCTCCGTTGCTGCTCTTGGCTCCCACTGTGAAACTCTGTCTACACACATACACTCAGACACAACCACAAAACAATAGTGTTTCATTAGGAATATCTTCTTTTCTTATAGTTTAAAAGGAGTCATTTTTTCTCCATCAAAATCATTTTTAATTTCTTGATGTAATTTTGGATTTTGTACCCAGATGGTAGTTCCCTCCTAAGCAAATTTCCATTTAGGTTTTCATTTTATAGCTGGTTTCCCAATCATAACCAACTACCAGTACACAAATTAATTAATCATTTATTAATTCTATATTAGGATTCGAGTTCGGAATGACATAACACATACATTTTACTTCTTACGTTAGTAAACCATGTGATGTCATCCTATGGCCAGTTCTCTGCTCCAACAGAGATCCTAATTAGAGATGTCTCTGCTCCAACAGAGATCCTAATGTGCACAACCTGTTCCCAGAACATGATTTTCTGGAGGTTGTGTTTAAGAAAATGTTAAAGGAATTTTGATTCCTGTTTATTAACCAATTCAATTAAAACACTCTGACCATAAATAAGAATTTGTAAGATAAATATCTGCATAAAATGGACAGATACCAGTCTTAAAATCAATCAATCAATCGCGTTTATTCTCGAGAGTACTGATCATAATACATTTTACATCAGGTTATATAAGAAAGATGATGTCATAGGTTTTAATGTCCAACCTCCTCTCGGATACAATGGCAATACAGTTCGAGTTCTCATTACTGTCTGCCACCTGTTAAACTATCTACAACCAACCCAAGGTCTTTCCCCACCCTGGGTAGAGACATCATTCTAGCCTGTCTGAAGATAAACCCATTCTTTCTAACAAGGAACACATAACATTCAACATTTATGAGTTATAATTCTAAGTCAAATGTATACACATTTTAGTCATTAAACACAAAAATCCCATAACAGAAAATCAGCCTCATCCTTAAGTCTCTATTTGTTCGTGTAACGGCTGTCTAATTCTTCCTCCTCCTCAGACGAGGAGAAGGAGTAAGGGTCGGACCAAAATGCAGCGTAGGTGGAATACATGATGAATTTAATAACAAGACAAAACACGATGAACACTTGAATAAACTCAAAACAACAAACGACGTAGACAGACCTGAACTTGAGAACTTACATATAGACACGAAGAACGCACGAACAGGAAAGACTAGCCAAACGAACAAACGAAACAGTCCCGTGTGGTGCGACATACACAGACACGGAAGACAATCACCCACAAACAAACAGTGAGAACAGCCTACCTTAATATGGTTCTCAATCAGAGGAAACGTCAAACACCTGCCTCTAATTGAGAACCATATCAGGCAACACATTTAACCCAACATAGAAACACATAACATAGAATGCCCACCCCAACTCACGCCCTGACCAACTAAACACATACAAAAACAAGGAAAACAGGTCAGGAACGTGACAGTTCGGGATGGCATAGTCGTCCGTTGACGCTCCCTGCCGGGTCTGAGGTGGGTACTTTTCAGCTCCGCTTAATCGGAGTGTGGGCTCCCTGAGCCATGTCTACTGTAGCCCCTGTACAGTTAACCTTGGTCTCCCCGGGAACGATCAGCAAGTGGAGTTAGCCATCCCATCCTCTTCGCCAAGAATTATCATGGAATGTCTAACCAAAGGGAATTCGATTATTCAAACAACAACTTTATTATAAGATCTAATCATCTGGAGCAGTTAACAATCACTCAAGACTGCAGAGTTAAAAGCCCAACGAACAGAGTTGGCTCTCAGCTTTTATAGAAAAGTACCTCTTGTCTACGTGACAGTTAGCCGATGTGTGAAAACACGAGATGTGTCACATGCTGCGGTCGCACCCAAACAGCCCTTAGCTATACACCCAGTCTTATGACTACGTCACACAAAGACAAGTTTGTATCAGGTTAGAAAAAAACACTAGCATATAACAAGCAGCAATTCTCTAAGTAAAAAACAGCATAACATGTCTAATTTGTAATAATCCACCACAACTGTCAACTGTAGGACCTTATATAGACATGTGTGCCTTTCCAAATCATGTCCAATCAAGTGAATTTACCACACGTGGACTCCGATCAAGTTGTAGAAACATCTCAAGGATGATCAATGGAAACAGCTCAATTTTGAGTCTCACAGCAAAGGGTGTGAATACATGTAAATAAGGTATTTCCTTTTTATTTTAATATATTTGCAAAAACATTTTTTTTAACTGTTTTTGCTTTGTCATTGTGGGTCATTGTGTGTAGATTGATGAGGAAAAGGCTGTAACATAACTAAATGTGGAAAATGTCAAGGGATCTGAATACTTTCCCGAATGCACTGTACGTATATCTTTGGTGTGCAGTTGAACAAAAAAAAAAAATCGCAAATCATTTGCTAAATCTTAACTTATTCACTAATAAATACTCAAATGGCTCGCACAATATTATTGGCACCTTCTAAAAGTAGTTCAAAATAATTTGATTTCAAGGAGGTAATTCTTCTTTACTTTGGAATTGAACCCACCTGTGGTGAGTTGCAGGTGCCTGCAATATAAAAATCACTAATTCAACCAGTTTGAATATAGAAAAGGAGTAATTCTCCTATTTTGTGTCAGTGTGTGTACCGCAATGAGCATGGACAACTGAAAGAAAACTAAACTTATCTGAGGAGGTCAGACACAAGATTGTAGCCGAGCATGGACCATCTCAAGGCTACAAGTCCATCTCCAGAGACCTTGGTGTTTCTGATTCCCCCGTACGTAATGTTATCAACAAGTTTAAGGCCCATTCCACTGTAGCAAATATGCCCGGATGTAGCCGCAATAGAGAACTTGATGCCTGCCATGTTAGACAATAATACACACATAATTTAAATAAGTGACACATTTGGCCTGACCTGGAAAAACGCAGGGCACTATACATCGATAACACATTCCACACAACACGACATATTATCTTCAATAATACTAAAGTGTTGTCATAACCAATATATAACATTTGCACGTCAGGTGTGATCCATCAAGTGACAGCTTCTCCAAAAATGCTTTGAAGCTGCATCTTACAAATTGCATTCAGGAGACCAAGAGGGGACAAGTTAGGGGGGAAAGTGGCAGCATTTACAGTGTTCAGGTGTCTTACTTCATTTTGAAACTCAGGTGTAAGATCTCTGGAATACTTCATGATCAGTGGTTGTCACACAGAAGGGACTTTATCCTCACTAATCTGCCCAACTTTCAATACAGAGGCTCTCTGGACATTTACTTTTTTGCCAAAAACAAGAAAAGAAAAATAAACCGTTAGTTTTATTAGTACATTGTAAATAAAATATTATATTAACGATGATAGGTTCATTATTTAATATTGAAAAAAAATGTACCTATTGTTCTATGATTTTTTAGGGCCCCTGTCAGTCACAGACACTTAGAACCATCCTAACTGGGAAACTGCCCTGTATCAGAGGTCTATGAGGAATAGGTAACTTCCTTATATGGGGCACTCACACTGCTCACTACTTTCAGCAATCAAGCTACCAGAAATCTGTCATTTTAAAAATGAGTCATTCAGCAATTGAATACTTAGCCACAAGAGAGTTGGCATTCAAAGATGAGAGAAATTCCAACTTTATGCAACTCATCAGCAATGCGACCACGCGATCGCCAATTGGAGGAGGGAGGGTCTCGCTAGCTAGCTTGACACTGTGCTGTGTAGGCTAACAGCCGTGTTGTTTTAAATGTTGTTCAGAAGATACACCGCTGAGGGTAGGTTTTGGTAATGAGGTAGCTGAAGGCAGTAAGTTGTGTGAGTGCTCTGTTAGATGTCACTGCTGTCAAGTATGGCATCGACAAGATATTTAGTTTGGCTTAATATGATTTCTGTAAGCAGGAGGAGGCTGACAAACTCTGTGGATCTTATGGACTACTATCACGTAGATCTACAAATCCTTTAAAACTGCTCTTAGATTATAAACTGTTTTTAAATGTTGACCAGGAAACTCCCAAAAATAAATGTCTACTATTTCATATATTTGAGGCATCTAAGAAAGAAAATGTACCCATTAGTTTGAATGCAGTTCTAGTATATCATGGGTACGTAGCATTTTCAGTTTTTACTTCGGAAACAAGACTGTTTGATAGATTTGCAGATAAACTTGTGGTATAATTACTTTTTAATAAATAATACTAACATTCAATCTATCTTTGGTGTTGTTTATGACAAAGCTATTATTTGAATAAATACTCTGTAGATTTTCACTCCATTGTCTTATTTCCAAAAAGGCTCAAGCTGTGTTCACACAATTGTCTTGTTAAATAATAATACCTGCATCATTTACACAGCACGGCATATTCTTTTCAATCATACTAAAGTGTTGTCATAAACAATGGATGACATTTGCATGGCAGGTGTGGTCCATCAAGTGAGGTGATGGGCAGCATCAGTTTACAGACGGGAGGTGTGTGGGTGAGGGTGAATGGTTGTGTGTTGTATTTCTCAAAGGTGAAATTGTACTGAAACAAATTGATCAAATCCAATTATTTAACAACCATGTTCCTCTAGTACTACTATAATATGTGAGGAGGCCACAGCTAACAAAGACTGAGCAAATGTCGAAGACACTTCATTAACCTTTGCATTTTGGTCTCTTTAGAATTATTTATATACAGTAAGCCTTGTAAACAAATTGATAACTTCTATATTTTCTAGTATATCAAGAAAATATAATTGTTGGCTAGAATTTAGCAACATCAACCAACTCTGTGTTTAACAAGTAGGCCTACAGTAGCAACAGCCACACATCCTCATCAATCACATCGATCGGTGTGGTTCCTGTCACACTGAGTAGGATATTTGCATGGCGTGTGGTCCTTGGGTGTAGCTACAGAGTTTGGCAAGGGGATATGCCACACAGGTGCGTTGGCAGGTATTTGATGTAGCCTATAGACGTACCTAGCTAAGTTCTAACGAGAGACACAATCACAAAACGACCAGAGAAGGGAGGACACACCAATCACGGAGTTCAGGTTTGAGGATTATTTTTAGTCTTTGATATTAGCAGTGTAACTGAGTGAAATGTTTGTATTTAAATTCCTTTCAATTTATGTTATTTTCATCAGAAAGTGCAGACTGACTGATATTCTGATGTGCTTTGATATGAATAGTTAACATGGTGGTGTTATTTTCTCTCTCTCTCTCTCTCTCTCTCTCCGGTACTTCCAAACTGAAAAAGATGAACTCCTCCAACCATTCTTCGGTCCTGTCTGGCTATTTGAAGCCTGATTATGCTTTCTCAACTCCCTGCTATGCAGTCAACCTCATCCTGAGCCTACCCACCAATGGCTACGTCTTGTGGCTGATACTGACCGGAGCCAGAGGGACGGTGGCCTCAGAGTTCTTCGCTCTTAACTTGGCTGTGTCTGAGATCCTCTACTGCCTGTGTGCTGTCTTTGTTTTTGTCTACATACACCTCCCTCTTCCCCCTCTCCAAGCTCTAGCAGCATTCTTTGGTGGTTTACTATTCCCAGGCCGCCCCCTGTTCCAGTGCTGTACATGTTTTGAGCGCTACCTGGCAGTGGTGCACCCTGTGGTCTTCCTGAAGTACAGACCCCTGAGATACAAGGTGGGGTGTTCTGGATTGATCTGGCTGGTTGTGATTGGGTTCTGTTTTACTGTTATGCTTTTAAAAGACCAAATTGTCTTCTATTATGTGTCTTTGGGCGTATGTTTGGTCTTAATTGCCTTTCTGTTATTCTGCTGCCTCTCAGTTCTCAGGGCTCTGAAACAGACTGGTCCAGGGGAAGGGGAGAGAGAGAGGGAGGGGACAAATAGCATGAAGAGGAGGGCGTTTAAGATCATTGTGATTATCATGGTATCTATGATGGTGAACTACCTGCCATGGGTAGTGGTTATACCTTTTATTGGAATCTTAGATTCGGGGCCGTTCCATTATGCCACATATATTTGTCACTTCATCAGTGTAGTTAGTGGGTTTGTGCAACCCCTGCTCTACCTCCACAGGGCTGGGAAACTGCCCTGTATCAGAGGTCTCTGAGGAAGGAGTCGATACCCCCAGTTTCACTTGATACAGAGGGACAATTGTAACCTGTTTGTTTACAACTGTTAGGTGATCGCTTGTAAAGACGATGCTAGTTGTAGATGCGCTGGCAAAAATATGTATGTGTTTTGATTAGGGTTGCAATATTCCGGTAAATTTACCAAAAAGGTTATCCAGAAATCATGGTCGGATGATTACCGTAATCATTAGGGAACAACCAGGAAATCAAAAATGTTCCAACCCTAGGATTGATGCCTTCCCTCTTATCTGGGAAGATTACCTATCAATCTGCTTGCTAGTGCTTCACAATGCACATTTGTGTCTGTATTTAAACTGCACGCCACTAATGTTTTTTCTCCACGATGAGTCTGTTTTTTTTATTTTTTATGTTTTTTTAATCCTAGATATTCAATAAACGCTTGTCTTGAACTACTCATGCCTTTAACTTTTTTGTAGAGCAAAAACAATCCGGCAATCATTAAGTCAGAAAACACATTAAAAAAAAACAATTAGCTGTCTTTGCATACACATTTGGGTCTCTTAGATGGATTTGAGTGTAATCAGAGCGAACAGGCTATTTGCATGTCAGGTCAAGGAAAATGTATACAGTAGAGTCTTCATGCGGGCAGGCAGGGGGCCAGACACTCCTCTTGTCTGTGCTCTGGGTTGCATCCTAAGTGGCACCCTATACCCTATGTGGGTCATTCGACAAAAGTGGTAAAAATTAGGGATTAGAAAGAAATACAAATTTGTATCCTATTTTCCCCAGATTTACAGCAGACGTCTTCCAACATATGTCAGGTATACTACTCACACGTGTACTCACACTTATACTACTTGTTTGTATTGCATTTCAATATATTTAGCTGACTTCCTTACCACCCCAATGAATGTATCACTACTGAAACATAGTGAAAAGGTTGCAAGAAAGGGAGAAGAATGTACTATCGTGAAAATGTTGATTCCTGTTAGAAATGTTTATCTGCATGGGAAATTAATATAATCGTAAAAACTAGATTTTCAAAACACTTCAATTGAAATGAGAGAAATATCATCTCTGTTGTTATCTGTAAAATGTTCAATGTGGATTGTATGAATTTGAAACGTGTTGATTGAATTACTTATGGGTCTAGTTATTATGTTGTTCGATGTATAAATCGTCACTTTACCTATCTTTATTTTAGCTAAATAACAGGCGTTTTGGTGTCACATAGAGATAAATGGAGGACTCTATTACTCCTTTTAGTATAGACGTATACCAAACTCACAAAAAGTGACAGTAATAAAGCCTCTCCTGAAAAAGCCAAACCTTGAGACAGATTATAATTTTTTTACTATTGGCCTACATCGAATCTCCCATACCTCGCAAACATTTTTGAAAAAGCTTTTGCGCAGAAACTCATTGTCTTTCTGAAGACAAATAATATATACCAAACGCTCCAGTCTGGTTTTAGACCCCATCATAGTACTGAGACTGCACTTGTGAAGGTGGTAAATTACATTCTAATGGCGTCAGACCAAGGCTCTGCATCTGTCCTCGTGTTGCTAGACTTTAGTGCCGCTTTTGACACACAGCTGTACATTTCGATGAAACATGATGCAACTCCAAAATTGCCCTCCCTGGAAGCCTGTGTTTCAGATGGTGGAAAATATTTTACTTTTAAACTCAGACAAAACAGAGATGCTAGTTCTAGGTCCCCAGAAACAAAGAGATCTGCTGTTGGATCGGAAAACGTATCTTGATGGTTGTGCGGTCGTCTCAAATAAAACTGTGAAGGACCAAAAAACATGTACATTTAGCCTCTTGAGAATTGAAGGACAATTACGAAACACAGAGAGACAAAAGATACATTATTATTATTATTGTGTTTTGGGCGGGAGAAGCCTGGCTCCCCTTTGCATTCATGAATACACACCACTGGAACTGGGCCGAAGAGAATGAGAGGGAAGTGATGGAGGTGTTTGGCGACAGACGTTGGACATAGTGAAGTGGTTGGACCTGAACGCTCTGAGGAACCATGAGACTAAATGAGCTGAGAACAAAGTTCAAAGCATGAAAACATACGGAAACGAACAAAGAGCCACAAGTGAATGGCAAGAAGAGGGGCTGCGTTGTGAATAATACAAGAACATTGCAGTTTCAAATCCAAGATTTGTGAGAATACGGCTACGCAATGCGGACGAACTCTGCTTTATATTTTGAATGGGAAAAAATGGGATCGGGGTCCCAATCCTCATGTTGGATCATTTGTCTACAGAAACAGATCGAACGCACCAAATCAATGCCCTCGGGTCCAGTTTCAGGACATCTTAACAATAGATGAATGAAGAGAAAATAGTCTGTGGAGAAACATTATGAATACAGGAACAATTAAATGAGGAATCACTGAACCCAGTGGATTTGTTCATCATTGTTTTCTTTCAGGAAGTAGCCTAAATCAGGACATGATCATGTCTTCTGATGTCCACATGGATCTTAATTGAATATGCTGTTCTTCATATTGTAAATGTATTCTGTAGATTGTTCTATAAAAAAATGGAGGGAAGTACCAATGCGTCACAAAGCTCACAGGTAGTAGTTTGTATATGATACATATTACAATTTTGAAGCCTTACAAAACACTGCCAGTAGCAACACTAAATACACTACATGACCAAAAGTATGTGGACACCTGCTGGTCGCACATCTCATTCTAAAATCATGGGCATTAATATGGAGTTGGTCCCCCCTTTGTTGCTATAAAAGCCTCCACTCTTCTGCGAAGGCTTTCCACTAGATGTTGGAACATTGCAGTCGGCGTTCCAATTCATCCCAAAGGTGTTCGATGGGGTTCAGGTCAGGGCTCTGTGCAGGCCAGTCAAGTTCTTACACACCGATCTCAACAAACCATTTCTGTATGGACCTCGCTTTGTGCTTCCCTCCATGGTACCGTTCTGTAAGCAAGTGTGACATACCTCTTTGCGGCTGAGCCGTTTTTGCTCCTAGATGTTTCCACTTCACAATAGCAGCACTTACAGTTGACCGGGGCAGCTCTAGCAGGGTAAAAATTTGACGAACTGACTAGCATCCTATGATGGTACCATGTTGAAAGTTACTGATCTCTTCAGTAAGGCCATTCTACTGTCAATGTTTGTCTATGGAGATTGCATGGCTGTGTGCTCAATTTTATACACCTGTGCCATGACTGTCCTGTGTCGTGTCTTTGACTATGCCAGATTAATTGCTATGACATGCTATTCTATAAAATAATTTCTCTGTAATTAATATTACCTGATTGAACTAATCATGTAAATATTAATTAACTAGAGAGGGACACCACGAAAGAATATTTATAGAGCTGTTATCTTTCGAATAAACTCTTAAAGATTTAGTAAGATTTTACATCCATAACAGTCACATTAATCGTCATTTTATTCAGTCTCATCTGAAAGTTGTAAATCCTTGATTATCTGCAAGAATCCTGGCTAACAAGTTGAATCAGCAATACAAAATTGGGTTTAATTATTTATTTACTAAATATCTAACTAATCACACAGAATCACACATACACAATGAAATCATAACTTGATCACAAATTACGTCACAGAAAAACGTCCCTAGCGGGCGGAATAGATATGACAGCTTGTTACACAAAGGGAAGGGGCTGAGTCCTAGTGAAAGAGCGGGAGACTGGAACATAGGCGAGCTGTGCTATCGTAAATACAGTATCTTATGCATTCTAAATTACCGCCCATTCGAAAAGGAAAATGCAATAAATATTTACTCTGAGCTGCGCTTAAAACCTGTTAGGCTGGCTGGCCCGACACCGGTACACTTATGACAACATCCAGCTCAGGTGCAGGGCGCGAAATTCAAAATCAATTTTTTAAAAATATTTAACTTTCACACATTAACAAGTCCAATACAGCATTTGAAAGATAAACATCTTGTCAATCCAGCCAACATGTCCCATTTTTTAAATGTTTTACAGAGAAAACACCACATATATTTATGTTAGCTCACCACCAAATAAAAAAGAGGACAGACAAGTAGGAGCAGCCCAAGTAGGATTCAAGTAGGATGCACAAGCCAACCTAACTAACCTAGAACCAACCTAAATAACCTAGAAAAAAACTACCTCAGATGACAGTCCTATAACATGTTACACAATAAATCTATGTTTTGTTAAAAAAATGTGCATATTTTAGCTATAAATCAGTTTTACATTACTGCTCCCATCATAGCTACATCATAGCTACAGTCTGAAATCGACCGGGAGTAGCCAGAGAAAATACAGACACCAACGTCAACTACTAATTACACCTCATAAAACATTTCAGAAAAACATATGGTGGATAGCTAATGAAAGACAAAGATCGTGTGAATAGAGCCAATATTTCCGATTTTTGAAGTATTTTACAGCGAAAACACAATATATCGTTATATTAGCTTACAACATTAGCTAGCATACGGCAGCATTGATTCTAGTCAAGCGCTAGCATAGCACAGTTCGACAGATATATGAAAAAGCATCCCAAATTGGGTCCTTATCTTTGTTGATATTCCATCAAAATGTTGTAACGGGGTCCATTGTCCAGTACAGTCTTTAGTTGGGTTCCAGAACGAACTATTTCCCTCTTTGGTTAGCAAGCACAATGGCCGTGCGGCGCTAATCTCTCTTTCTTCAAAAAATTCTTCCGTCGCATCACATCTAAAGTCCAGAATAAATTGCAATAATATAATTAAAGTATATTGAAAAAACATACTTTAGGATGATTTTGTGACATGTATCAAATAATATCGTAGCCAGAGGTCATATTCACCTTTAACGAGCGTATTCCAGGAGCCGAGTCCAGGTTCTAACTCGCGCCCAGAAAAAAAATTAAGCTGCGCAGGTCTCACAAGAAGATGTTGTGTTCAGTCCCTGGAAGAGATATTCGACTGCTTTTTGCTCTCACTTCCGCATTACACCCAGATGAAGGCGTGTGACGTGTTTCTACGGTCCTAAGTGACATGCCCTTTTATAGACAAGGTCTTAAAGAGACATAGCATTTTGGAAATCTCAATTCTGGATAGGAAATGGGCTGTAAAAATAGTTCTGTTCAACTTAGAGAAATAATTCAAACGCTTTTAGAAACTATAGACTGTTTTCTATCCAATAGTAGTAAATATATGCATATTGTAAGATCAAAAATTTCTTAAGAGGCCGTTTGAAAATGTGCGCATATTTTCCAGTTTTTTCAATATTCACCCTGCAGCCAGAAGAGGTTGTAGGTTGGTGGTAGATGGACCGTGTCGCCAACCCGAGTCCTCTGTCCTTTGAAGAATGTCTCTGGTAGTCACGGGATACCCGGACTGTCCTTCCTAACCTGCGTTTAGCTGTTGCTAACTCAACAGCTAGGAGATATCACTTCTGTAGTGAATACGAGTTCAAAGTTCATACCATTCACAATCAAAGTCCATGCTGATGTTGGCTTAGTTCTGTAGTTATTATCTGAACCATTCTGACACCGGACCGTCATCCTAGTGTACCCGGAACAGGAAGTTATATTCTTGTCAATGGCTTTTATAGTGGAGGGAGAGGGGTGTGTCTGAAAAGTTTATAACTCATGCTTCACAGGGGCGGGCCACTGTGAGCAGAGGAACACTTATGAAAGTCCAGATCTCTAATTTGGAAGCTAAAATTACATTTCACCTCTTCACAAATAATGTCATATTCAAACATTTGAATTAAACAACAATTCCATGTGAATCCGATACCTCTGACGGTGAGACTTTCCACAGTAGAGTTTATGTCATTCTATCATTGATGAGAATGTGTCAAAGGGCAACCGAACTGACATGATATACCTTAAATACCACTGCATATGTTCAGTTGGTCGGATTACCAGAATATAGTTCATTTCCCCCAACTTCTGATGTTACCCAGAATCTCTATGTTAACCCATGGGTTTCCTTATGTCACATCAGTTATAGTAGGGAGAGAGAAAAAGGGGGAAAGAGGTATTTATGACTGTCATAAACCTACCCCCAACCCAACGTCATGACACCTGTGTGGATCAGAATGGGACAGATCAGTTTGTCTCTCTCCCCCTTCAGTATTAACCGAAGTAATATACTTTGTTAACAGCCTTTTTCCCGCCAAAATTGTAACACGTTCCTAAGGTGAGTACTGGAACAATATTTCTCACGTAAGAATGTGGGGAATGCTCAGTGGGGATCTAAAGAATCATCATGTCATATGGATTGTTATTTTGTGATGTCATTAAAACGGTTAAGGGAAATACTGTAACTTGAAAAGTATATACACTACATGTACGAAGTCTCCATCCTCTATGTTGTATATGAGAAATAAAAATGATGAAATAATTTTTGTTAAGATATGAATGTGATGTTAGGAGCCATGAGAGAATCTATCTCCTATAAACTGTGCAAAGTAGGTAGCCACGTGTTAGGTGTTAGGCTGATGGAAAAGTTCCCTTCGGCCAGTGGATAAAAGGATTGGTTTTGAAATTAACATTAGACCAGAGAAGCGTGGAGTGGTAGCTACACATTTGAAATGGTTGGAACTTTTAACCTCAACACGGGGTGAAGAAAATAAACTCTGCTGACTGTCTCCAGACAGTCGTGCTCTCCTTAAAGAAGGAATGGCGCCAAGAGCGCAAAAGGACAACTACACATGTTTTCTTCACTGTATTAACCCTTTGACATATGCAAACACACGGGTGTGATCATTCTACAGTGGTCCCTGCAGCATACGCTCAAAATGGTGTGATTAGAATACTAATTTAGAACGTCCAGTTACGATTGACGCAACAGTCAACGTTTGAGCTGTTTACACTGTATTTTCACAGAAACATTTTGCATAAACAACGTTATGTCCTCAATGTCAGCAGTTTATTTTTAGAGATGATATTCAGACGTTCAGAGAAGTAGCAACAGCATAACACGACTCTCATCCAAACTGGAAAATGTAGGCTACATTAGTCGTAGTGCTCACTGAGGAAAGAGTGACCCAAAACAAGCAGTCATATTTAGCTGATTCTCGGCTGACAGAAACCATAATATGAATGAGCTAATAGCAATTACTATTTATAATTAATTCATAACATCACGGGTGACCTCACCAGTGATCAAAATAATTGAGAAAAACACTTTCTAAAAATCGAAAGTAATCCGACTATGGGTAGTTTGTGCACGCCGCCATGTTTGTTTTTTTGCGCCAACCAAAGATAAGTGGTTACAAAATGAGTTGGGTCTGTTTGCAGTATACATGCTCAATGGGGTGTGTCGTCTACCAACATTCACTTCATCATTCAATTCCGGAAGTTTACTCGAAAGACAAGTGAACCATCCCTTCACCTCATTTTATTATAACATCTTTGGTCTGACAGACATTTACGTGACAACGAGAATGCATTGTATGATATCAATAAACATGGTGCCACACATAGCTGGCAATTAGCTTATTATTAGTTCATCATAATCAGTACAACAAAAAAGTATTTTACATACATCATGTGTCCATTACAATCTATGCAAGAATCGTAATGAATGATTTGTCACCAGTTCTTGAAAATGTGAATAAAACAGTAAATACATTATGCTCAATACATACATACGGTTTGCTACAGTAGAAACGTAATAACACGGAACCCAAACCGGCTATGCGCGTGCGCCATCGTGCATAAATGTATTTTGTCCCCCTACACCAAATGCGATCATGACATGCAGGTTAAAATATCAAAACAAACTCTGAACGAATTACATTAATTTGGAGAGTTTAGCTAGTTAGCTTGCACTTGCTAGCTAATTTGTCCTATTTAGCTAGCTTGCTGTTGCTAGCTAATTTGTCCTGGGATTTAAACATTGAGTTGATATTTTACCTGAAATCCACAAGGTCCTCTACTCCGACAATTAATCCGCACATAAAACGGTCAACCAATCGTTTCTAGTCATCTCTCCTCCTTCCAGGCTTTTTCATTGTTGAACTTATATGGTGATCACATCTAAATACCTAATACCTTTCATAGTATCACCATGACGACCGGCAACACAGTTCTTCTTTCAATCACCCACGTGGGTATAACCAATGAGGAGATGACACGTGGGAACCTGCTTCTATAAACCAATGAGGAGATGGGAGAGGCTGGACTTGCAGCGCGATCTGCGTCAGAAATAGAAATGACTTCTATTTTAGCCCTTGGCAACGCAGATGCTCGTTGACGCGCGCAAGCAGTGTGGGTGCAATAATTGAATAACATAGATTTCTAAATGTATTTTTTCATGCGAGCGGTGTAGTCAGGGTATACGACACTTACTTTGATAGGAAAGCACACATGTCCAAAGTTATCATTAGTAGTGAAAGGCAATGTGGGCCTGAAAATGTGCCAAGGAGGAAAACGTTTTTGCTTGGGCTCTCAAAGAGAGACGCTTGTCCTGCTCAGTAATGCCTCAAACGTAAATTGTCCACAACACTGAAATGGGCTACTTGTGAATTAATGAGGAGGCTTAACACACCTGAATTCCAACTGTTAGAAAATAAAAACTTGTTAGTTTGAAATTGACAAGTTTATAACATAGTCTATAGATAATTAGCATGCAGTGTGTCTCGGTTTGAGGGCAGTGTGCATTAACTGTCCTGTTGTGTAACAATCCCATTTTGGAACAGTGAGTGCATTCTGACATCACGTGCCTAAAAACACTCACGCTAGCGGCAACCCTTAGAGATGTTTGGAACTCACGTGAAAAGGTACAAACTGTTGGACTCATGACACGTTGATATAACCTGAGTATGCAGTCAATGCACTCCAACTGACTCATGTGGTTGATGGAGTGAGGAAGACCACTCCACCCATTATTTTGTTGTTTGAAGAAGAGTCTCTCCCTTCACACATACTGTATATTTGGGTCGCGTGAGATACCCTGTAAGAGCCTTCGTATTTGGACATGTGTTAAGGGTATGTAGACGGGAGGAGTATCGTGTTCCAGTTGAGGTGAAATGCTGCAATTGTGGTGGCGAGCATGCGCCTGAATTCATGAAGTGCCAAGTTAGGGTGAAGGAGGGCGGTCCAGCATGTCTCCTATCCAGAGGGGTTAAGAAGAGTGGAGTAACGTTGAAGAAACCATGGTAGTTGGATTAGAGAAACCAGTAACTGTTAGTTGCCAAAGGATCCTGACATGTTGCATGTTAAAAATAAATACTTTATATGATGTATTGCATTGGTTATAAACTGTACAGCACAAACAAAGAGGACATATGAGAAAATAGGCATCGTTGAGTGCGGCTGAACATTTTTTGGGGAATCAGGGATTTTACAGCACAACCATTACAAGGAATCTGAATGTTCAGCCACTCATTTTTTCTCATTCACTACCTGTACAGTAGGTGGCGGCATGCACCTTCAATGTTTGTTTGCGGACCGCCATAATACCAGAGAAGAAGAGGAGAGCAGTCTGAGCTGCGGTTCAAACTCATAAAAAAACAAACGATCGTTCACTTACCCTCGCCTTATGCCCTTGAGGGAATCCCCGTCGCTATCTTGGAGGGTCCAAACGATTAGCCAAGCAAGGGAAGTTTGCAGCGTAAGCCCCTCAGCCCTCGTTTTTTTGTCGAGTTTGCGAGTGTACAATTATGTTCACTCCGGGGCCTGAAACTCCCCATAATTCAATTCGCAACGATTGTACATCCGCTAAGAAAAGTCAGTGAAAACTTAAAAACAACATCAATGGAGACGTCAACATACAAGTGTAAGTAAAAACTAATGCAAATAAGTCAGAAATTGTGATACTAATGCACATAACGGCACAAACACCTCTCATAAAAAGTACATGTTTTTGTTTGGTTATCTTTTGGAAATTGTAGAAATTTTCGTTTTCCTTCAGAAGTTCCAGCTAGGCAGGCTAACGTTAGTTAGCTAATTCATTTAGCTAGCTATCATACAGTAGGCCTATATTAATAATGACATATTTAATATAAGTAGACATGCACTCAATTGACTGTAGCGCATATAAATGACCCACAAGCTACCGGTGTCTGAAAACACAATCATCGCAGGATGAACAAGTAACACATTTCCGTCCAGGGGTGGTCCATTAAAACCTGTTTGGGCTGCAAGCTGAATATTGAAAAAACTGGAAAATGTGTGCACATTTTCAAACGGCCTCCTAAGAAACTTTTTATTTTCCAATATGCATATATTTACTACTGTTGGATAGATAACAGTCTATAGTTTCTAAAAAGGTTTGAATTGTTTCTCTAAGTCGAACAGAAATATTTTTACAGCCATTTTCCCAGCCGAATTGAGATTTCCAAAATGCGATGTGTCTCTTTAAGACCTTCTCTATAAAAGGCCCTTTGACTTGGGACCATAGGGACACGTCACAGGCCTTCGTCAGGCTGTAATGCGGAAGTGAGAATTGAAAGGAGTCGAATATCTCGTCCATGGACTGAATAACACACCTTCTTGTGAGACCTGCGCAGTTAAAAAAAAAATCCGGGCGCGAAGCATAATTTGGTCTCGGCTTCTGGAACAAGGTAGATAACGGTGAATATGATGTCTGACTACGATATTATTTGATACATGTCACAAAATCATCCTAAAGTATGTTTTTTCAATATACTTTAATTATATTATTGCAATTTATTCTGGACTTTAGATGTGATACGACGGAAGAATTTTTTGAAGAAACGCTGTGTAGCGCCGCAATGCTATCGTGCTTGCTAACCAAAGAGGGAAATAATTCGTTCTGGAACCCAACTAAAGACTCTACTGGACATTGGACCCCGTTACAACATTCTGATGGAATATCAACAAAGATAAGACCCAATTTGGGATGCTTTTTCATATATCTGTTGAGCTGTGCTGTGCTAAGTGGGCTAACTGTGCTAGGCTAGCGCTTGACCAATGCTAGTGCTGACTTATGCTAGCTTATGTTGTTAGCTAATATAACGATATATTGTGTTTTCGCTGTAAAACACTTCAAAAATCGGAAATGTTGGCTTTATTCACACGATATCTGTCTTTCATTAGTTATCCACCATATGTTTTTCTGAAATGTTTTATGAGGTGTAATTAGTAGCCGACGTTGGTGTATGTATTTTCTCTGGCTACTCCTGTCTGGATTCAGACTCTAGCTATGTGTTAGCATTTTTGGGTAGCATCAATGTAAAACTGATTTATAGCTAAAATATGCACTTTTTATGAACAAAACATAGATTTATTGTGTAACATGTTATATGACTGTCATCTGAGGTAGTTTTTTCTGGGCTCTTTAGGTTGGTTTTAGTTTATTTCGGTTGGCTTGTGCATGCTACTTGAATCATAATTCATACTTCATAATCATATCCATACGTGTCTGTCCACTTTTGTATTTGGTGGTGAGCTAACATAAATATATGTGGTGTTTTCTCTGTAAAACATTTAAAAAATCGGACATGTTGGCTGGATTGACAAGATGTTTATCTTTCAAATGCTGTATTGGACTTGTTAATGTGTAAAAGTTAAATATTTAAAAAAAATAGATTTTGAATTTCGCGCCCTGCAGCTGTTGTCATTGTCGTACCGAATTCGGGCTTGCAGCCCAAACAGGTTTTAAAAATCATTCCTTCCTCCCTCGCCCTACAAGTGTATACTCGTCAGAAGTGTCCACTTAATTTGAGGGCTGAGAGGATAGGGTGTGTCTTTCTTTTAAGTGTTTGGACTGCATTCTGAGTATCCATTAATTCCATACAGCAACTTCAATAGGAAGTTACCATTCTCGGCTAGTAGCAAGAAGAATAGTGAATTTTGGAAAGAAAACGCCACATGCTTTTGGAGGTAAAGAACAGTTTAATTGTTTGTATTTATCACCACCAAACGTTTCGAAATACTTAACAAATAATACACTAGAAAGAGCACCAGCTAACATTAGCTAGCCTGGATTTTGAATCATGGAGTAAGCAGGGAAAACCCGTTTTGGTGGTTATTGGTATATCAAAATAAATAAATCAGTGTTTTTGGACTCATTCAGGGGTTTTACCTGGTTAAGTATAATAGCATTGAAAATTAAAGTTCCATTTATATTCCTAAAACTTAAAAGCTGCAATATGTAACTTTTTGGGTGACCTGATCAAATTCACATAGTAATCTGTGAAGTCTAAGAAGCGGTATATATATGTTCT
Source organism: Salvelinus fontinalis (assembly GCF_029448725.1). Classification (NCBI taxonomy): domain Eukaryota; kingdom Metazoa; phylum Chordata; class Actinopteri; order Salmoniformes; family Salmonidae; genus Salvelinus; species Salvelinus fontinalis. Next base: position 17,863,065 of record NC_074706.1, read on the forward strand.
ATGTGGGTTATTTCTATACTTCCCGAGTGGCGCAGTGGTCTAAGGCACTGCATCTCAATGCAAGAGGCGTCACTACAGTAACTGGTTTGAATCCAGGCTGTATCACATCCGGCCGTGATTTGGAGTCCCATAGGACGGCACACAATTGGCCCAGCGTTGACCGGGGTAGGCCGTTATTGTAAATAAGAATTTGTTCTTAACTGGATTGCCTATTTGAATAAAAAAAACAAATACGTGTCATTTTTTTGCATTTTTTACACCAGCTTCTAACAGCTGAAAATACAATATTATTGGTTATGGAAAATATATTTCTGTCACGTGTGCTCCCTCTCCAGCCTCTAGATCGTCAGCGCATTATGACACTCACCTGGACTCCATCACCTCCTTGATTACCTGCCCTATATATGTCACTCCCTTTTGTTCCTTCCCCAGGCGTTACTGTTTCTTGTCTGTGCGTTGTTCGTGTTTCTTGTTTTGTATTATGTTTCGTTTATTGATTAAATCACTCACTCCCTGAACTTGCTTTCTGACTCTCAGCGCACTCATTACAAGTTCACAGCGGTTTAGATGGTATAATGGGAGCAAACTATTCTAATTATAGCAACCCGGAAATGGCAGAGCGATATCTGCATAGTGCATCTTTAAGTTGAAAATGATGCTGTCGCTGCTTCCCTAAGACATATTGATAAATAGCCCAATGTCAAAACACAGTTTGAATGTGTCCAAATCAATAACCAATATGCAGGTGTAGCAGTGTGATGTTGTTCCCCTAGATTACGCACCAAATTGCACACAAGGACCAATTCAAATAGGCCAGGTCAAGAGGGGATGTTAATAATCTGATAATAATAATAATAATTCAGTGTATTTTTTTATTTAATTACAGCTGCATAGCTAATGTTTTTATTTGGTGTACAAACACTTTTTCATACCAATATTGTACATACAAGTGATTGTAAAAGTTTTGTATATTTTGGTTTGGCCCATCGCGGGTTATCTGTATCCCCATACCACTTTATCGTTCTCTTTTGCCTGACCCTCGGCTAGCAAGGCGCCGGAGAGCTGTGACTGCACCAAGGGTAACGTGTGTGTTGTCTCTTCGTGTGCAGGGCAAATAAAAAGATTTCAACGAGCAGACCATCAGTTGTGGCAGCGTCTTCATTAAGAATTACACAACGCAGAACGAACCACGCTACAAACTGGTGCCGCGACCTGCCGACTGGTTAATTCAAGCTGACCACCGGAGCTGTGCATGTGGAGGAGATGCGCGACCCGCGCATGCGCACTTGTTGATGGTTTGCTATAAGTGAATGTATACTGTAAATAGTGAAGGTGAATGTAGCATATTCACTAGATAATTGTATTGGCGTTTATTTGCATGTTTTGAGGGAATTTGTTTATTGCATTTTTTTTTGTATTTGTATGCAGTAAATTACATTGTAGTTTAGTTCTCTATTGAGCCATGGAAGACTCTCAAGTCCATAAGATGAGTTATGCTGGGGATTTTGGTGTGGTTAGTGTGGGTAGAGGGAGGGGTGTCCATGCATTTACACCATTGGTACAGTCAGCTCCTGGGAGTAGAGTGGCTGCTAGTCCTGAGTTTACAAGCACTGGGAGGGGTAGGCTGTTTACTCCACCTGACCAGGGTATCCCACCTCTGTCTCTTGATGTACCATTGTCCCCAGTCCTCAGTAATAATGGGACACCGAGTCAGCTTAGTGACCTTATTAAGCAGATTGGTTCAGAGATAGGAGAATCTATCAGAGCGAGTTTACTGCAGCCTGGGGCTTCAAGTCTTTCTCCTGCCCATTCCCCTGACCAATCCCAGCAGTTTCCCCTGCCTCAACAATGTGGGTCAACTTTAATTGATGCGTCCAAGCTGAATCTGGTTGTGAAGTCAGAGGTTAGTGCTCCACCTTTCTTCAGGGGTGATGGCTCAGATAAGTACTCTGTCCTGGAGTGGGAGGAGCTAATGGGAGTCTACCTAGAGAAGAGGGGTTACACTGGGTCTGAGAATGTTGGGGAGGTGATGTCTAGGCTCATGGGGAGGGCACGGGATGTGACCAAAGTCTGGATGCGTAACAACCCTGTTGTCACAGATGTTAAGGCAGTGTTCAGTGTTCTCAAGCAACACTTTGGGGATACTGTCTACTCAGGTATGCCATTAGCTGACTTCTATTCAATGAGACCATATGCTAATGAGGGTCCACTAGATTTCTGGATTAGGCTTAACAAAGCTGCAGAGGCAGCTGAACAGTACCTTGTAAGTGAGGGTAGAACCTTGCCCAATCAGTGCTCAGAGTTGGCAGTCATGTTTGTACGTAACTGTCCTGATAAAGAGTTGGTCCAAGTGTTCAAATGCAAACCCCTGCGTGACTGGACAGCCAGTGAGGTACAGGAGCGTTTGGATGAACTGTTAAGGGAGCGTAAAGCATGTAGAACACAACTTTCACAGCAGGTGGCTGCTGTCTTCGACTCCCCCCAGGAGGAAGTGGATCCTGAGAGCTAATGTGTCATCTTTTTCTCGATGTGGCCGTGAACCAGAACAGGCCCAATCTGTATCTGAGGGTGGGACATTAGAGAAGGTTTTGAGTATGCTAGGGAAGGCTCTTGTCAGCAATACTCAGTCTGTGAACAGAGGGCCCCGTAAACAGTTCCCCAAACGTGAGCGTGAGTGCGCTGTCTGTGGAAGCACTAATCACTGGACCAAAGCTCACTGTCAGATGCACCAGCTGTGTTTCAAGTGCTTCTCTCCTGGCCACATGAGCTTTGACTGTAGTGAGACTGGGAAGCGAAAGAGCCCTGTATGTGGGCAGACTGGCAGGTCTCAGGAAAACTAGAAAGTCTCCATTCTGAGGAGGGCAATGTGAGGCAGTCTAATTTTTCCTCCACTGATGATGATATCCAATCTGTTTATTCTTATTTTTGTGAGTCAGTACCCAAGAACAACACAGTAATTTTTCAGAACACAATGAGAATTTCTCAGAATGACAGTTTGTTTTACACCACCGTGCTAGTACAGGATAAAGTTGAGCTGAAGGGGATGTTAGATAGTGGGTCCATGGCTACTACTCTGCGCGCAGATATTGTACCTCGGTTGAGGGAGGCAGGAGTGGTAGAGGGGAACTTTCTAGCTCCTTCAGACATCATACTGGTGGGTTGTGGTGGGACGCAAACTAGCCCAGTGGGCATGTGTGACTTGAAACTACAGCTTTATGGCTTCAGTTATGTAGTCCCAGTGCTGATTGTAGATGGGCAGGTTGATGAACTCATTGTTGGCACTAACGTGTTGAAGTCTCTGATTAGACAGTTCAAATCAAATGACAGCTACTGGCAGGTGGTGGGTACGCCAGGTCCCTCTGGACAGTGTGAGGACAGCCAGTTCCTGCGTCTCCTATCAAATCTGGAGAGATGGAGAGGAGACTCCATCCCAGATAAAGTGGGCACCATTAAGTTGAAGAGGGCAGTAACGCTCCAACCCATGAGTGAGCATCTTGTGTGGGGCCGCTTACCCCCAAAGACAAAACTCTCTGTGGGCAGTACTGTTGTTGTCGAACCCAGCACGTCTCGTTGTGTGAATCGACACATACTAGTAGGGAGAGTAGTTACGCCTCTGTGGGGGGATGGATGGCTCCCTGTGAAGATTGTGAATCCAACAACTTCGCCAGTTACCCTGAGACGAAATGCTAAAGTGGCAGATGTGTACCCTTGTATTGCATTGGAGGATTTTGATGATGTCAAGCAGAAAGCTGCTTACCAGAACGTGGCAAAAGCACAATGTGACAGCTCACATGGCAGTCTTACAGCCAAGAGTTCAGTTGATGGCAGTGTAGTTAATGGAAACAGTACACTGAGCAATCTTGGACTTCAAGGCCTGTCGGTTGAGGAGTGTCCAGTCTCACAGTTCTGGAAAGACAAACTTGTCGGTTTAATTGAGAAGTATGACACGGTGTTCTCTAGACATAGCCTGGATTGTGGAGAGGCAAAAGAGTTCTGCCATCGCATACGGCTGACTGATGACCGCCCATTTCGATTACCTTATCGTAGGCTTTCTCCAGCTGATTACCAAAAACTCAGGGAAACACTGGATGATATGGAGGAAAAGGAAATCGTCAGAAAATCCAGCAGCGAGTATGCCTCACCATTGGTGCTGGTATGGAAAAAGAATGGGGACTTGCGTCTATGTACTGACTTTAGGTGGTTAAACGCCCGCACAGTGAAGGATGCTCATCCACTGCCTCATCAGGCTGATGTACTGGCGGCGCTGGGAGGTAATGCCTTCTTCAGCACAATGGACTTGACATCAGGGTACTACAATGTGCCACTGCATGAAGAGGATAAGAAATACACTGCCTTTTCCTCTCCTTTAGGTCTGCACGAGTACAATCGTTTGCCTCAGGGCCTTTGCAACAGCCCGGCTACGTTTATGAGAATGATGCTGACCATCTTTGGGGACCAAAACTTTCTAAGTCTCCTTTGCTATTTGGATGATCTGATGGTTTTTGCTAAGACGGAGGAAGAGAGTCTGCAGAGACTTGAGATGGTTTTCCAGCGGTTGCAGGAGCACAATCTTAAACTGTCTCCGTCTAAGTGCAAGTTTTTGAGGAGGTCTGTTAAGTTTTTGGGCCACATCATTTCTCAGGAGGGCGTAGCCACTGATCCTGCTAAGATTCAAACCATTTTGAATGTGACTGAGAGTGAGATGATGGAAGCTGATGGTGTCACTCCGTCTCCTAGCAAAATCCGTTCTTTCCTTGGTATGGTAGTATACTATCAACACTACATTGAGAATTGTTCCATGGTTGCTAGGCCATTGTTTCAGCTGACTACAGGTCAGAAGAAGCCTAGGAGAGGCAAGGGCAGAAAGAGGCCTGGTCCCTCTCGCAGGCTCACTGCTGCAGACTGGACTGCCGAGTGTCAACTCGCTTTTGAAGCTTTGAAAGCAGCACTAGTTGACCAGGCACTGCTGGCTCATCCAGATTTTTCTCAGCCATTTTTGCTTTCTGTTGATGCATCTACTAGTGGTTTGGGAGCGGTACTATCCCAAGTGCAAGATGGGAAGGCCATAGCCAGGCCAATAGCTTTTGCTAGTAAATCTCTTAATCATGCACAATCCAAGTATCCTGCTCACCGGCTGGAATTTCTAGCCATGAAATGGGCCATTCATGATAAGTTCAGCCATTGGCTGCGAGGGCATAAGTTTACGGTGTGGACCGACAACAATCCACTCAAATATATTCTTACAAAGCCGAGACTTGATGCATGTGAGCAGAGATGGGTTGCAAAGCTGGCACCTTTTAATTTTGATATCCAGTACATACCAGGGCCCAAGAATGTCGTTGCTGATGCTTTGAGCAGAGAGCCATTTGTCCGCCCCAAAGTTCTGCACCGACTGACAAGAATTCCATATGATGTCCTGCTGGAGGAAGCCAGAGGTCTTCGACTGGATGATGTACAAGACATGTTCCGTCTCTCCTGTGAGCAGCCCGAGGCTGGCTGTGGAACGTCTATGGCTCCTGGGAGTGAGTTGAGTAGAGCTGGAGACGATGTCAGTGGGTTGGTTTCCTGTGAAGAGGTGTCTGCTGTCCTCCAAGCCCATCGCCGATGGGATGATGGTGCCACAGTGAGGTCCGTTTCACATGTGCAGCACCTTGAGAAGTTGATGTCCATGGGTCAGAGCCCTTTACCTGTCCTTACACACAAGGAGCTGTATGATAACCAGTCACTGGATCCTATCATCAGCAGAGTAATGTTCTTTGTAGATAGAGGCCGGCACCCATCTAGGAGAGAGCGAGTCTTTGAAGCTAAAGAAACAGTTTATACTCTAAGACAGTGGGGGAAACTCACCACGCGGTTAGGGATTCTGTATCGTGTCTCAAAACACCCAGTGAGTAAGAAGAAAATATTCCAGTATGTCGTACCTGTGTCTTTGATAGGCCTTGTGTTGAAGGGAGTTCATGATGATGCTGGTCATCAGGGTCAGCAGCGCACATTGTGGCTCACGAGACAGCGGTTTTACTGGGAATCTATGGAGAAGGATGTCAAGGAATATGTGGCCCACTGTAAGAGATGTGTGTTGAGTAAAGCACCTGAGCCTGAAGCAAGAGCTCCACTTGTCTCCATTGTGACAACGGCACCTTTAGAACTTGTGTGTATTGATTTCTGGACTGCCGAAGATTCAAACAACAAGTCTATTGATGTGTTAGTAGTGACTGATCACTTTACTAAGCTGGCCTGTGCGTATCCATGTCCAAACCAGTCTGCTAAGACTGTTGCTCGTGTTCTCTGGAATAATTTCTTCTGCATTTATGGGTTCGCTGATTGCATCCATTCTGACAGGGGTGCAAACTTCGAGAGTTTACTTATTGCAGAATTACTTCAGTTATCTGGTGTTGAAAAGTCCCACACCACACCTTAACATCCCATGGGTAACGGTCAAGCAGAACGTCTGAATCGCACACTGGGTGGGATGATTAGAGCTCTGCCAGCTAGGTCTAAGGCTAAATGGCCTCAGATGTTGAACACATTGACATTCTCCTATAACTGCACTGTTCATGAGACTACTGGGTTTCCACCCTTCTTCTTGATGTTCGGACGCACCCCTAGGTTGCCGGTAGATGTTATGTTTGAAAGTGTGCTGTTGGATGGGGACACAGTAGATGTGGATAAGTATGTCCAGTCTCTGGGTGAGGATCTGAGAGAGGCCATGACATTGGCCCAGCAGCATGCCAGTAAGCAACAAAAGAGACAAGCCGAGGTCTACAACAGACGGTCTAAGGGTCACTCGGTGCAGAAGGGAGATAGAGTTGCTAACAAGGGGGAGAGGGGCAAGAAGAAACTGGCTGATCGCTGGGAGAGTGTGGTGTACATAGTGGTTGCAAAGAACAGCTCACTGAACACATATCGTATCCAACACCCTACCACTGGACGCATCAAAACTGTGCATAGGAACCTGATTATGCCAGTCAACTTTCTGCCTTTACCTTCGTGGGAGGAACCTGAGGGTCACGGATCTCTATCGAGTGGTGACGTGATCTCTGAGATGTCTGCAATGTCCAGCCAAATGGATGGGAGTGACGCCAGGACTGTCCACTGGGTAGCAGGCCTTCCTGAGTCTTCTGGGAGGATACTCCAAGAGGATGGTGAAGTCCCGGCTGATGGAAGTGAGGTGGAACAACCGTATGAAGTCCCCTTAAGTGAGGTGTGCTCAGCAGAAGTGGACCAGAGAGATATCCCCGAAGCCTACAAGAGTTCTGATTGCGAAACTCCATTCAGTGTGGATGATGTTACCTTGGTTGAAGATGCTTCGTCAGTGTGGTCTGTGACAATCTACCAGGATTCTGATCAGTCGTCTGACACTACTAGTGTTGAGTCGGTAACTGAAAGTGTGCTGGCTCCGGAGATGCGGATCTGTTCGGACTAGACTGGGTAGACTTATTAAGCCAGTGGATAGGTTAATCCAAACTATGTCTACACAGGAAATGAAACAGTTCTTGGTTTCTCAGTGACGGTAGGATATTGCCTACCTTTTCTTTTGTAGGAATGTAGGAAATCTAAGCATGTCTTAGAATGATTTGTGGGTTTGTCTAATATATTTGACAATTCATGTAACTTGTGTGTAGTCCATCGGCATAAAATGTATATGGCATTTTTCGTATACGGTTGAATAAGGGATTAGCTACCCCTTATTTTTCCTAATCCTTCGCGGGATAGCTTTTCAGCTGATCGACCATTTGTGGGTCTAGAATTAAGGGACTACACTGGGTTACTCTGTCGCCCTGTGGGTGTGAATTTTTTTTTCTTTCTTTGCTTTGTTACCTTTGAGGTAATGTGTTTTGTTTTGGGTCTATAATCTAGTGTAAAACAGTGGGGGTGAATGTAGCAGTGTGATGTTGTTCCCCTAGATTACGCACCAAATTGCACACAAGGACCAATTCAAATAGGCCAGGTCAAGAGGGGATGTTAATAATCTGATAATAATAATAATAATTCAGTGTATTTTTTTATTTAATTACAGCTGCATAGCTAATGTTTTTATTTGGTGTACAAACACTTTTTCATACCAATATTGTACATACAAGTGATTGTAAAAGTTTTGTATATTTTGGTTTGGCCCATCGCGGGTTATCTGTATCCCCATACCACTTTATCGTTCTCTTTTGCCTGACCCTCGGCTAGCAAGGTGCCGGAGAGCTGTGACTGCACCAAGGGTAACGTGTGTGTTGTCTCTTCGTGTGCAGGGCAAATAAAAAGATTTCAACGAGCAGACCATCAGTTGTGGCAGCGTCTTCATTAAGAATTACACAACGCAGAACGAACCACGCTACACAGGAACAGTTAGTTATTTTTGGTTTTCAATATATCACAATCTACACGCACATGTGCAGCAATAGTGACCAGGACTGCCCCTCGTTATCGGATATATTTTGCACACACACACAATTATTTACTGTACTTTTCAACAAACCTTTTTCAAATGGACATGGTATGTCAGCGGGAGTAGCAGCGTGACCCAAACGGCCTATCGCAAGTGCACTGTGAGGCGGTTTGGGGGGAAAGCTGTCGCACCGCGATAGACCACTATGGAGGGACGCCGGGCTCCCGATTCGCTCATTGCTAACTGGGATGCAAGTCGCTTCATTGGGGGCTTCCAACAGTAAACTTGTAAAAACGTTTACTGTGACAAGACCTTCAGGGGCATATTTCAGAAATGTATTTCATAGCTCAGCTTGCAATGCCATTTTCCAGGGACATGAATCTATTCTTCAGAGCCCAATTTGAATTATTGTAGCTCTTACTGTTTATAATAACGTAGATGTTACATCCTTGGTGGCTATTGCCACGTATTGGAGGACAATTTATTGCTTTACACAACAATACAAAAGTCATTGTTAGGCTCAATTCATGCATGGAATTTGGCCGTTTATTCAATAAATTGACGGAATACGATTTGGAGGTGAGGGTGAGGGGGCAGAACCCACAGGGAGGCCTCAGCCTTCAGGAGAGTTTATGGGTGGAGGTGGAGATGGTAAAGCCTGTATCAAATACTAAGGAACATCTCTGAAGAGAGTAAAACTGACTAACGACATATCCCATCTCTCTGAGTGTCGCGCAGTTTCATAGACAATGTGTCTTTGCATTACACTCTCCGCACCCCTGACACTAAATAAAATATAATAAATAATTAATCTAATCTACAAGCTGACTCTTTATGCAGTAGCAATTGAGACTGGGAAAGCGGTTAAGAATACATGGACTGGTAGACAACCCCTGATCTAATGCATCCTATTTCAGTGTAAGTCACATTATTGCAAAGAAAAGGTATCTGCAGTTTGAGTCCTACTCCAGGTAGGCTACAAGTTGCCCTTAGACACAGATATAGGATCAGTTTACTCAACACCAAGCCCTTCCTTAAAAACAATTGTGGAGGAAACACATAACTGATCTTAGGTCAGTTTCTACTAGAAGACTCCTTGACACTTCTTGTTAACTAAAAGACTCTTCACTTTGCCCTGTTGTTGAAGCCTTATGTTACACCCTTATCCTTACAGGTAGAAAAATAAAGTTCCCATGTGTCTTACCAGCCATGTTTGGGTTCTGTAGAGTTGGTCTGTCAAGTCCACAGTTCTGTAATCCCTCAGCCAGGGAATGACTTAATGACCCACACCTGGGTCTTGTTCACTAGAAACCAATAAAATACAGGCTCGCATGTTGAAATCTGTTCATTTATTACTTCACAAAGAGAAGTGCCCCAGAACATCAGTAAAACCACTTAAAGAGATTATCTGGTACTTTGTATACTTTTTAGCCAGTAGTTCTGAAAGTAATGACCACGAGCCAAAAGTGGTCCCCGGAAATGACGTACTACTGTTCGTCACATATGTGCAGATATGTGCACCACGTCATTGCTCTCTCTCTCTCTGCTGTGTTTGCATCCTGCTAGCTGTCACTCAAATGGCGAGGGGCTGGCCCACGTGGGGGAAAATGGCGCCACAGATTCCAGAAAACAGTCGCCTTCAAACTTGGGATTTCTTGGCTAATGAAGTAAGACAGTAATTGGGCATGTATGAACTACACATGGATGCATCCAACCCTAAGCGGGAGGTTGAAAAAATACTCACTAGTCGTCAAAGTTCCGGAGCATGTCTTTAAATATGACATTTTCTATTCAAAGCCTATTTATAATACATTGTTTTGGATCCTCTTACCACATTGCCACGCATAATATGATCTTATTACTACAAATGTAATAAGATCAGTGATAATAATGAATGTTCTCAAACACAGAGGTGGAAATACAGTTTGTGAAAGTTGCCCCATGTTCTGGGCATGTAATCATAAAGCATCTCAGAGTAGGAGTACTGATCTAGGATCAGGTCCCCCCTGTCCATTTATCTAATTCATTATGATCTAAAAGGCTAAACTGATCCTAGATCACCACTCCTACTCTTGAGAGGCATAGTTGGAGAGCAACTGTGATGTGGATGAACCAACTGTCCTTTTTCTGATGCTCAAAATAAAGCAAAGCAACTCTCGAGTCTTAAAAAGATGAGAAAACATTCAACATGCATATGTAGCAAAAATATGGCTTTACATTCTCATAGTGCAATTCAGACACTATAGGTACTACACATACCACCACTACATTGCACAAAAGTAGCCATAGTGCCAGTCTGTTTGTGCAATCATGTCAACTCCTTTTCACTTATTGTCATGCCATGTTTGTCTTGCAATAGAGTTGAGAAAAGCACAAACAGATCTGAGACCAGGCTCCCACAGAAATACTTGCTTCCCAGGCACTTACAATAAAGCACACACATTCAACTTATGACATATCATTACATACATACATTACAGTATTATCTTTCAGATCCCGTCACACACACGGTCTCCATCACAAATGGCACCCCATACCCGACATAGGGATTGAGTGGGATGGACACGAAATAAATAGCCCAGTAGCTACAATGCACCTGCTAAATGAAGCCCTGCTCCAATGAGGTGATTCTACTGTCGTTGTCATGGGGACAGTGAAATTGGGGTTCAGGTGCATCCATCTTACATCATACATTACTGTTAACTAGTAATACTGTTTGTTATATTTGACCTCATACAGTAACTGTTAACTAACAAAACTGTTTTATTTGACCAAATACAATACTGTTAACTGTAAATACTGTTTTATTTGACCTCATACAGTACTGTTAACTGTAAATACTGTTTTATTTGACCTCATACAGTACTGTTAACTGTAAATACTGTTTTATTTGACCTCATACACTACTGTTAACTGTAAATAATGTATTGTTTTTAAATACTGAAGACGGTTGGTTGATCAGATTCAACCAGCTTTTGGAGTTGATTTGAGCAACACATCTGTACATCTATTTTATCTCATACAGTACTGTTAACTGTAAACACTGTTTAACATTACAAGATGGTTGGTTGGTGGGCTGGTTGACCAGATTGAATCAGCTTTTGACAAGTGCTCTTTCTTGCCCACATTTATATAAGTACTTTTCTTTTAAACTGATCTACAGCTCTCTGTAAAAGCTCATGTGTAACAGCTCACCTTAAATGTTTCGGTGATAGGTACCGATTGGGATTTCTCTTTAACTACACAGACATTTCACGTTCCAATTTTATGATATGCAACACGTTCAATAACATGATTATCTAAAAACAAAATTCCATAAATGTTGTTACAAACTAGGCTGTGCCTGCACAACACCTCACACACCGTACCACTGTCCTGAACTTAGCTATGATTGGCTGAAATAACAACGGGTGATGATGTCATCTCAAAACCTAGGTTCTGTCCCAATAGGCACCCGATTTCCTATGTAGTATACTGCCTTTGACCAGGGCCCATAGGGTTCAGGTCAAAAGTAGTGCACTATATAGGAAATAGGGTGCCATTTGAGGCGCAAGCCCTAAATATCAAATAACGCAAAAAACAGAGGGACCATCAAAGTCTGACCAAACAAACAGACCCTATGAGCCCTGGTCAAAAGTAGTGCACATAATAGGGAATAGGGTGCCATTTGGGACCATCGTACATTTCAGGTGGACACATTGTGATGCACGGAGTCATTTAAATACTAACTCTGGGATGAACACAGGGACATAGAGGTAGTGACCCAGGGTGTGTCTGAAATTGTACCCTATGGGCTCTGGTCAAAAGTAGTGCACTATATAGGGAATAGGGTGCCATTTCAGACATAACCGCAGACTTGACCAAGTGGGCATAGTACTTAGTGGACTTACAATGACAGGTCTGGCATGGACATAAATAAGGGGACACGGGGAAAGATTGCAGGTGCAGATGGACAGTCAAAGTAATAGGAATGTGCAGGCCCCATGGGCTGGTGGTCTAGACACATGTATGGGGAAACTACGGTTCCCCTTAACCATTCCCACTTTGTCTCCTCCTATTCTCCGCTGGATGTAAAGACACAATAAAGACAAGTATAGATACAGGGAGGGAACCAGGAAAGACAGAAAGACAAACAAACAGTGACCAATAAAATATTACTGCCAGACTGGCTGCTAGGCCTAAATGAATGAAGTGACTGTGGTGAGAGTTTGGTGGGGGAGGTAGTTCAATGTTACACCAGCCAATCTGATAGTGAAAGAGATCCACTTCCTGTCTACTACAGAATACAGAGAGCTGTGCTTCTGGTTGGTGGAAGGGTGACCTGAAATGGTACCAATAAACTTCATGGTCAGCGTAAATGTATATTTTTGGTCAGCGTAAATATTATTGCTTAATTATTGAATTGCCAAACCTCAATTTCCATTGAGATTTCTATTTCACGTTTAGGCATGACATGTTTTTAACTAAAATAAATATGAGTTAAATGTATATTTTAGGATTTCTTTTTTCTTTGGCATACCTAAAACAAAAATGAGTATATTGAGTGTGTATTTTGATGTCAAATTAAAAAGGGCTTAAGGGCAACATGTCCAAACTCCAGTGCACAATATCGGCATCACTGTCCTTGTCGAAAACGACAACCATCATTTGTCATCGTCATGACGATGGTCTATAATGATATTTTACAATTAACGACTAGGATATTTGACAGTTAGTTTGGTCAAGATTATTAAGCTTAATTGCTGAGATGTCCATTAGTATGGTTTTTGGTATGGCCATTTTCTGATTGTTGCAAGGTTTGTCTTTCTCTTTCTGATTGGGTAGCGGTCTCCTTCTCAAACTCCTCCACCTTCTCTCGCATCAGGTTCCTACGGTGATAGATAAGGTATCCGGGCAACAGGAATCCAGCCAATGAGGCAATGAGCAGGCTCAGGTTGATCTGTTGATTGGAAGATAGAGTTAGTCAGAGAACGAACGTGTTTGAGACATAACTTTCTAAAAAATCTTATTGCCTCTTATTGTCTGTTTCTGCCCATTCACATGAATCCCTTTTTATTAAATCGCCTTACAATCTCAGTAGTACAATGGCAAAGTACTAATGTCATCGTGTGTGCTGTGTGTGTCTGCATGCATGCATGTATGTGATCTGTGTGTATGCTCTGTGTGTGTGTGCGCGTGTCTGTGTGTGTAGCCTCACCCAGTAGGGGTCTCCTCCCAGGTGTCCCACCATGATGACGAAGAGAGGCTGCTGGAGGAGAGCGAATAGCGCGCTGATCATCGACTGCATCCCCGTCAATGTCCCAAAGTGATTGGACGGATATCTGGAAGGAGCGGGATGTAATGGTTACCTCCAATCAAAACTGACTGTACCATACCTGACCAAAACAGACATCTTACCTGTGTTTTGTTAAGATAATACACATTTTAGATTTTTTTTGTGTTTGTAGCAATTTGTGAATTGTATCAAATAATTTAGCCTTTCACTGCTATTGATATGTAACATAGTGTTTTCCAAATTGTGTAACAAACAATTCTCAAAGCTATCTGACACACACCTACGAATCTTACTGCGACGATCATAGCATGGGTGTAATATGCTGGAAAGCAAACGTCCAACAATGTGTTTAGTTGATGTTGTAATGTACTTACACGGCAGCATAGAGTCCTCCAGCACAGGAGTGGACGAAACCTCTGACCATGGTGTGGACGATGAAGGAAATGATCTGGGAGGGAGAGAAAGAGATAGAGAAAGGGGGGTATTAGGAAAATAAAAGGATAGGGGGATGGAGAGGGAGAGAAATAGTTTATTTTATTTGGACAATTAAAAACACAATACAACCACACCTGGATACTGCTGCATTTAAAAATCATCAAGGATGACACAAAAAAGTTCCATTGTGGCCCTCTTGAAAATACATGAAAATTAAATATATACACAACAAAATACATAATCTCATCATCATTTCGATTTTTCATTACAGTTGACTAAAACGAGACAAGATTAAATTATCTTTGACAAAAATCAGACTTCTAAGTGGACTGGACAAGAGTTTTTGGAAAGATCGAGAGCTTTTCAAAGATAACCACAATTCAAATTAGCAGCACAGATGTGCAGTGCGGTTTTGTTAAGCAGTGGGAAGGACACATCACATCCAGCAAACACAGCCTACATCAGCTGGTGAGCTGAGGGGGAGCAAGCGATGAGTGTGGGCAGACAGGCTCCACTCAGGCTCAGCCTCCGATTATACACATCGCGCTGGCGACTCTCTTGTATCCCCATAGCTAACCAGTCACCACCAGCCTTCTAGTTAGCTACCCTTTGGCTGGTTAAGAAACACAAGCTGCTTTATGAAATTAAAAACAATAGCAGCATTGAGATTAATAGTAAAACAACAGTCTAGCTATGTTTTATCACCATTGACTATAGAAAAGTATAGAAAAGCCTTTGAATTTGTAGTCTCGCTTAACCCTTCCACTTTCCCCACTGTATTTCAGAGCCAGGTTCTGTAGTCAATGTAGCCAAGTCTCAATCTTTTCCTCAGAGAAAACGGCTTGATTCTAGCCCTTACCATTCAAAAGATACACTACATGACCAAAAGTATGTGGACACCTGCTCGTTGAACATCTCATTCAAAATTCATAGGCATTAATATGGAGTTGATCACCCCTTTGCTGCTACAACAGCATCCACTCTTCTGGGAAGGCTTTACACTGGATGTTGGAACATTGCTGCTGGGACTTGCTTCCATTCAGCCACAAGAGCATTGGTGAGGTCGGGCAATAACGCCTGGCTCGCAGTCGGCGTTCCAATTCATCCCAAAGGTGTTTGATGGGGTTGAGGTCAAGGCTCTGTGCAGGCCAGTCAAGTTCTTCCACACCGATCTCGACAAACCATTTCTGTATGAATCTCACTTTGTGCACGGGGGCATTGTCATTCTGAAACAGGAAAGGGCCTTCCTGTCACGCCCTGACCAAAAGAGAGCCTTTTCTATTCTCTATTTTGGTTAGGTCGGGGTGTGACTAGTGGGGGTGTTCCTATCTAGGTGTTTTTGTTTTCTATGTTGGCCTGGTATGGTTCCCAATCAGAGGCAGCTGTTTATCGTTGTCTCTGATTGGGGATCATATTTAGGCAGCCTTTTCCCACCTGTTTGTTGTGGGATCTTGTTTATGTATTGTTACTTGTGAGCACTGCGTAGCTTCATGTTCGTTTTGCTCTTTATTGTTTTCTGTGCGTTTCACTCGAATAAAGATGATGAAACCATTCCACGCTGCACGTTGGTCCGATTCATACAATAACGATCGTGAAACTTCCCCCAAACTGTTGCCACAAAGTTTGAAGCACAGAATCATCTAGAATGTAATTTTATGCTGTAGTGTTAGGATTTCCCTACAATGGAACTAAGGGGCCTAGCCCGAACCATGAAAAACAGCCACAGACCATTAATCCTCCACTACCAAACTTTACAGTTGGCACTATCTTGCATTGGCGGGTCGAATTTGACAATAATCAAGCATATCGCGGGCCGTACTAAAACTAGACCACATGCGGACCGTACCGTTAACCATTTGTTTAGGATACACCTTGTTCAGTCATGTTACCTCATTTGTTAGCTATAATTAACAACCTGGGGGCGCGTTCAGTAGGACGCAACGTTTTGGAACGTTCAGATATAAATGCTATGTAGGACAAACACGCCTCTCTGACACTTTGAATAAGAACTAACATCTTATCTGTTGATGGAATTTATATCTGAAACGTTTGAGAACGTTTTGCAACTGAACATGGCCCTGGTAGCCTATTCATTCATAGGCTGCATCTCCGTCACTCGGTCGCGTCTTGCCATTGTTATGAACGTTCTCAAGGCGCCCTTTACCGGCGGCGACATAGTGGTGTTTTAAAGTGGTGATAAGCCCAGTCATTCTGGACAGAGGCGAACTACTGTTTCGTCTAAATGCCACTACTGTCCTGGAAATACGTTGACAATGCTAAAGTTTTCAAATATTTAGTAGGAAACAACTTTGCCAGCATTATCATGTCGTCAAATTTACTTCAGACCAGGCCTTGGCAAAGGTCGGCCCGGGGACCGTATGCGGCCCGCGACCTGATTCAATACGGCCCGCGGAATCATGCCCAGATCACATAAAGAATGTGCGATGATAACGTTTTGAAAAACGTAAATACAAATGTTTTTCAAATTGAAAGCCCAATAAATACTTGCCTTTGTGTAATGATTTAACTCTCATCGCTTTTGGGACATTTATTTTGAAGGCACGTATAAATAACAACTGCAAGAGGACAGACAGTGACTGACAGGGTGACACACACGTCAGCTACAAATAGTATTTAGATAGAAATTGCACAAAAAAATAGTTTTTCAAAGATTTCTAAAAAATATTAAACAACAGTTGAACGACAAGGTACAAGATTTCACCTATTTCTCCTTGGCCCTGGATGAGAGCAGTGGTGCACGTGACATGGCGCAGTTGTTGATATTCTTACGAGGCATAACCCCAGACTTTGGAATTACAGAGGAGCTTGCTTCAGTGCAGTCAATGAAGACCACAGCCACAGGGAAATATTTATTGGAGGAGATTAATAAGTGTGTGGCAAAGCTGGGACTGAGTTTTGAAAAGTTATCCAGTGTGACCACTGATGGGTGCCCAAACGTCACAGGAAAAAACATTGGTGTTTTGAAAAGCATACAAGATCAAGTAGCTGAGCTAAACCCAGATCAGAAAATGATTTTCCTACATTGCATTTTTCATCAGGAAGTGCTCTGTAAATGTGTTCTGAAAATGAGCCATGTTGTGGATACAGTCACTAAAGTGGTAAACTTCATAAGAGCAAAATCTTTAAACCACAGGCAGTTTGTCTCACTGTTGGAAGAGACAGAGTCGGGTCATGCAGATCACCTCTACCACACAAACCTGAGATGCCTGAGTTTGGTGAAGGTGCTTAAAAGGGTGAGGGACCTGAAGTCGGAGATTGCTGAGTTTTTGCAAATTAAAGGAAAACGTGGATTTCCCTCAATTGCAAGATAAAGAATGGTTGGCTGATTTTGCCTTCACAGTGGACATCATTGCCCTCACTGAATTCCAAAGTACAAGGGAAGGTCCTTTTTGCACATCAGATGTACAGCCTTGTCAAAGCCTTCAAGGGAAAATTACTCCTCCTGACCCGCCAAGTAGAAGCCAACAATCTCACCCACCTTCCGACACTGCTAGTCTGTTCCCTATCAGATGACCAGCAGGAGAAGTATACATCGCTGCTGCGTGCTTTGAACGGTAAGTTCTCTTGTCGTTTTGAGGATTTCAAAGTGTTGGAAAATGACATGCTGTTGGTTTCCTCTCCTTTCACCTTCAATGTGGATAACGCTCCCACTGACCTGCTGTTGGTTTCCTCTCCTTTCACTTTCAAAGTGGATAACTCTCCCACTGACCAGCTGTTGGTTTCCTCTCCTTTCACCTTCAATGTGGATAACACTCCCACTGACCTGCAACTTGAGCTTATCGATCTTCAGTCTGATGCACTGATTGGAGAACTATTCAAAACAATGTCATCTCTTGATGAAAAAAACTTTCCAAAGATTTGGAGTCATGCTCAGAAGATGTTTGTACTGTTTGGGTCAACCTATGTATGTGAACAGACATTTTCAGTGATGAAGTATAAACAAGTTAAAGGCACAGATCATCTCTTACTGACTCTCACCTCTCAGCAATCCTGCACATAGCAACATCAGAAACTATACCTGACTTCACTGCTCTAGTCAACGCCCATCAGAGACTTCACTCCTCACACTGATTGGCTAGTTTAAATGTAATGTTGAGCTCTCTCTCTCTTTCTTGTGTTTTTGTGCATACCTGTTAACAGGAATCCTGTCTGTGGTGAATGCAGTGTACTTTTCCCTCTGTGTAGTTCATTGCATGTTTAATAATGAAAATACCTACCAAAAAGGAGAACATGGATGTGGTTTATTTCTGTGCATGTTAAAAAAAGTAAAATAAGTAGCATATCTGAATGTGATTTACAGTAGATATATCTGTCAACACAGTCATACATGATGTATAATCCTGTAATATGATTCTGGCCCACGATGGCAGAAATATATTCTAATGTGGCCCTCCATTGAAAATAATTGCCCAGGCCTGTTTTAGACAGATGGTAATGTTGTAATTAGCTAGCTAGCAACGTTTGTCAAAAATAGCTAGCAATGCTAACGTTAGCTAGCTAAAATTCGGTGGCCTCCCCTCAATCTTAGCTAGCAAACGGTATACTGCATCTAAAGTCAATCTGGCGACAGCAAAATGATGACAAAAGGTTTTCCTATTAATTATTTGCCTCATTTTTGAATGTCATTGTATTTCCAAGCCACTGTAATGCAGTTTTGATCAAATCTTCATCAGTGCTCATTGACGATGCATTAAGTAGAATGCTCAATCGGGCATCAGTCCAAAATGAACGTTCAAAATAATATTGTGACGAAACATGCAAACATTTGGTGGCACAGAAAGAAATTCACTAAATTCGAAATTCACTAAATTCCTCTTGCCACTGCACTACCCTCACGAAAAACGATTGCAGACAGAGTGCAGTATAACGGCAGTACAATACAGTATAACTGCAGTTAAAGTGCAGTCTAACTGCAGTATGTTGCAAATACTGCGTCCAAAATAACGCTTTTTTTTTTACTACAGTAATTTTGCAGTGTAGCTGCAGTTATTCTGCAATTACTGCGTCCAGAATACCAGTCGACTGCAGTTACTGCACTTTTACTGCAGTTTCAAAACGGCAATATTTTTTTTGTAAGGGTATTTTTGACCGGGTAAATAACTTAATTTTTTGTTAATGTGGACCCAGTGACTCAGACTTGAGCACTTGGACCAGGACTCGAGCACAGGGGACTTGGGACTCGATTCAGACTCAAGGTTTAGTGACTTTACTACATCACCGGGCGAAACCGTCATTGGCTCCCATTCCAAAGACATTAGCCCCCTTTCAGTGGTGGAAAAAGTACCCAATTGTAATACTTGAGTAAAAGTTATGATACCTTAATAGGAAGTGACTCAAGTAAAAGTGAAAGTCACCCAGTAAAATACTACTTGAGTAAAAGTCTAAAAGTATTTGGTTATAAATATACTTAAGTTTCAAAATGCAAATGTAATTGCTAAAATGTACTTAAGTATCAAAAGTCAAAGTAAAAGTATAAATCATTTCAAATTCCTTATATTAAGCAAACCAGACAGCCCAATTTTTTTTTTTTTAATACACTGCTCAAAAAAATAAAGGGAACACTAAAATAACACATCCTAGATCTGAATGAATGAAACATTCTATTAAATACTTTTTCCTTTACATAGTTGAATGTGCTGACTACAAAATCACACAAAAAATATCAATGGAAATCAAATTTATCAACCCATGGAGGTCTGGATTTGGAGTCACACTCAAAATGAAAGTGGAAAACCACACTTCAGGCTGATCCAACTTTGATGTAAGGTCCTTAAAACAAGTCAAAATGAGGCTCATAGTGTGTGTGGCCTCCACGTGCCTGTATGACCTCCCTACAACGCCTGGGCATGCTCCTGATGAGGTGGCGGATGGTCTCCTGAGGGATCTCCTCCCAGACCTGAAACTAAAGTATCCGCCAACTCATGGACAGTCTGTGGTGCAACGTGGCGTTGGTGGATGGAGCGAGACATGATGTCCCAGATGTGCTCAATTGGATTCAGGTCTGGGGAACGGGCGGGCCAGTCCATAGCATCAATGCCTTCCTCTTGCAGGAACTGCTGACACACTCCAGCCACATGAGGTCTAGCATTGTCTTGCATTAGAAAGAACCCAGGGCCAACCGCACCAGCATATGGTCTCACAAGGGGTCTGAGGATCTCATCTCGGTACCTAATGGCAGTCAGGCTACCTCTGGCGAGCACATGGAGGGCTGTGCGGCCCCCCAAAGAAATGCCACCCCACACCATGACTGACCCACCGCCAAACCGGTCATGCTGGAGGATGTTGCAGGCAGCAGAACGTTCTCCACGGCGTCTCCAGACTCTGTCACGTCTGTCACATGTGCGTGTGAACCTGCTTTCATCTGTGAAGAGCACAGGGCGCCAGTGGCAAATTTGCCAATCTTGGTGTTCTCTGGCAAATGCCAAACGTCCTGCACGGTGTTGGGCTGTAAGCACAACCCCCACCTGTGGACGTCGGGCCCTCATACCACCCTCATGGAGTCTGTTTCTGACCGTTTGAGCAGACACATGCACATTTGTGGCCTGCTGGAGGTCATTTTGCAAGGCTCTGGCAGTGCTCCTCCTAATCCTCCTTGCACAAAGGCGGAGGTAGCGGTACTGCTGCTGGGTTGTTGCCCTCCTACGGCCTCCTCCACGTCTCCTGATGTACTGGCCTGTCTCCTGGTAGCGCCTCCATGCTCTGGACACTACGCTGACAGACACAGCAAACCTTCTTGCCACAGCTCGCATTGATGTGCCATCCTGGATGAGCTGCACTACCTGAGCCACTTGTGTGGGTTGTAGACTCCGTCTCATGCTACCACTAGAGTGAAAGCACCGCCAGCATTTAAAAGTGACCAAAACATCAGCCAGGAAGCATAGGAACTGAGAAGTGGTCTGTGGTCACCACCTGCAGAACCACTCCTTTTTTGGGGGTGTCTTGCTAATTGCCTATAATTTCCACCTTTTGTCTATTCCATTTGCACAACAGCATGTGAAATTTATTGTCAATCAGTGTTGCTTCCTAAGTGGACAGTTTGATTTCACAGAAGTGTGATTGACTTGGAGTTACATTGTGTTGTTTAAGTGTTCCCTTTATTTTTTTGAGCAGTGTATATTTTTTTAATTCACGGATAGCTAGGGGCACACTCCCAACACTCAGATGTCATTTAAAAAACGAATCATGTGTTTAGTGAGTCCGCCAAATCATGGGCAGTAGGGATGACCAGGGATGTTCTCTTGATGAGTACATGAATCGAACCATTTTCCTGTCCTGCCAAGCATTCAAAATTTAATGAGTACCTTTGGGTGTCAGGGGAAAATTGATGGAATTTTCTTTAGGAATGTCGTGAAGTAAATAAAAATAGTAGAGTAAAGTACAGATACCCCCAAAAACGAATTAAGTAGTCCTTTAAAGTATTTTTTACTTAAGTACTTTACACCACTGCGGAACGTTGAAAACAATGGCAATGACGTGACCGAGTAGCGGAGGTGCAACCCTTTGCCAATACAGTACTTTGCGGCACCATCTGGTGCTACTCTCTCTCTCTCCCTGTGTTTGTGTGTATCTGTTTGTTTTGTATGTAATGTGAAATATCTATGTAGGCTGAATTAGACATTTACATGGCCAGATAATTCTTATATATGTTTGTCAGGTTGTAGGATGTTATGCATAAAAATATGTTCATAGGACAAGGTTATGTATGTTTGTGCACATGGAAGTCAGCGATTAATGTTTACTATAGGTTAATGAGGTGATACAAATGTGATGTAACTAAAATGAAAGGGCATTTAGTTGACAAAAACGGCCCACAGTTTTCATCATTTTGACAATAACTAGACTTAATCATTATTCAAATAACAAATGTGACTGTCACGGATCCCTCCGGAACTTTCATTACCCACACCTGTCCCCTGTTATGGGGACAGGTACAATTAGTACTTGTATAAGTGTGCCCTTTGGTTTCCATTGGGCTGTCTATTACTGTTACAATAGCCATTGGTGCGCGTGAGTACCTGTGCTGTGTGTTTTGGGCTTTCGTGCCCTTGTGGATTGCGCAGATGATTACGGGTCTCATCCTGTGTGTTAATCATTGTGGGCGTGTGTTATTTATTCAAGGTACTCCTCGCTCTTTTGTTTTGGGTTTCTACCCTGTGTTTTGTTACGTGTTTGTTTGGTCTTCGTACCGTGCCTTTACACGGCACGCCCTAATTTGGGCTTAATAAAAAAAACTATTACGCATTCCTGCGCCTGTCTCCCAATCCATCATACCAACGTGACAGTGTCTAAGACTGAAATATATTTTGTAAAAATGACTAAGGCTAGAGTAAATTTCATTAAGAGTGCCAAAATGAACACTGACATGTAGCCAGGGTTCTTGTTGCAAGGTGAGTTATCAGCATTTTGTTTATTTACCTGTATAGGGGTAGATATGGTAGGCATGGTCATGTGACTGTTCCTACCTGTATTGGGTCATGTTCAGTAGTAAAATGTTGTGGAACGTTGCAGATCGAAATATCCCAAATAGAGCTGACATGATTCCTTTTTTACATTTCAGAGAGAGGCATGTTTATCTAATTGGTAGTTAGAGTCTTGTCTCATCGCTGCAACTCCCGTACGGACTCGGGAGAGGTAAAGGTCGAGAGCCGTGTATCCTTCGAAACACAACCCAACCAAGCTGCACTGTTTCTTGACACCATGCCCGCTTAACCCGGAAGACAGCCGCACCAATGTGTCGGAGGAAACACTGTACACCTGGCAACCGTGTCAGTGTGCATTACGCCCGGGTCCGCCACAGGAGTCGCTAGAGCACGATGGGACAAGAACATCCCTGCCGGCCAAACACCTCCCCTAACCCGGACAACGCTGGGCCCTGGTCGCGGCCGGCAGCGACGGAGCCTGGACTTGAACCAGGATCTCTAGAGGCACAGCTAGCACAATGCAGTGCCTTAGACCACTGCGCCACTCAGGAGGCCCCCATATAATATATTTCTATCGAAACGTTCCACAACGCTGTGTCCAGTTGAACGCACCCCAGGTGAGCTGTGTGCGGTTGGGTCATGTGGCTGTCTTCTTACCTGTACAGGCATGTTGTCTATCATCTGGATGACTCCGAAGGTGACCAGTAGAACGTTGGTGATGATGAAAGCGCGGATGGCGTTTGTCAGTTTCTGGATCTTCTTGTCTCTCTTCGGGGGTTCCGGTTGGCTGGAGAGAAGAGATCAGGGACAAAAAACAAAATTTAAGCATCAGGCAAATACCAAGGGTTGTGTTTATTAGGGAACGCCACAGAAGACATTTAAACATTTTTTACAAAGGAAAGTGAAAATGATCATTTTAGTCCGTTTTCTTTAGTTAGATGTCTAATGAACACAACCCGGCTCTCTCTCAACATGTCATGCTTGGTCTCTTCTGAATTATTTCTCCCTTAAAGAGAGTGGCGCAGCGGTCTAAGGCACATCATCTCAGTGCTAGAAGCGTCTCTACAGACACCCTGGTTCGAATCCAAGCTGTATCACAACCGGCTGTGATTGGGAGTCCCATAGGGTGGCGCACAACTTGCCCAGCATCGTCCCGGTTTGGCCGGTGTAGGCCGTCATTGTAAATAATAATTTGTTCTTAACTGACTTGCCTAGTTAAATAAAGGTTTAAAATAAATAAATAAATAAAGACAGCTGAGTGACCAATATTAGTCAACTGCTGTCCATGTCTCCATAGGGATGAACAGCTTATGTCGCCAGCTAGTGGTGATTTTGTATTAATGCATCCCAGGCACCAATAGGTACATGCAAGGACATGCAGTTTACTAGGGGGGCCACGAATGACCAAGTGAATGTGTTAAAATACCTAGGGCCCAGAGATTTTCTTGGTGGGCTGTAAGTGTAAACACTGTCCAATCAGCATGATGGATGAGATGGGTGGTTTATAACTGAAGTTCCTACGTCTCTCTCTCTCTTTGTTCCGCTCTCTCTCCTTTTCACTCTGTCACACACACACACACGTGCACGCACACACGCGCACCTCTGGTCTACGTCGCACTCCTTCATCCTCCAGTCCATGATGTAGCCAATCAGAGGACAGGTGAGCAGGCAGAGCAGCTGCAGGGAGCCAAACACTGACGAGTAGAAACCCACTGAGGAGAGAAGACACACGGTCAGAAAACACACACACACACATACGTACATGTGCACATACACAGTCACTATACATTACCACACACACACTCTCTTTCTCTCACACACCCGAATGCACGCTCGCACACATGCACAAACGCACCTCTCTCAACACACACAAGCATCTTTGTTTCATTCTCTCACCTTGTTGCTCTGCCTCCATCAATAGATCCCTAGAGGCTGAAAACAAAAAACACACAAAAAGTCATGGACGTCACAAATTCCCACCCACTGACATCATAACAAATCATAGATGCCATTCTCCGACAACTGTGACCATTCGGCGCCACAGATATTCAAGTCAAATTTTATTTCATAATCTCAATATACTTTACAAAAAATAAAGATATGTGACAGAATAAAGATATGGCAGACTATAAGATAGATACGTGACAGAATAAAGATATGGCAGACTATAAGATAGATATGTGACAGAATAAAGATATGGCAGACTATAAGATAGATACGTGACAGAATAAAGATATGGCAGACTATAAGATAGATATGTGACAGAATAAAGATATGGCAGACTATATGGCAGACTATAAGATAGATACGTGACAGAATAAAGATATGGCAGACTATAAGATAGATATGTGACAGAATAAAGATATGGCAGACTATAAGATAGATACGTGACAGAATAAAGGTTTGGCAGACTGACCGCTGCGCTCATGTTTTGTTTAACATCACTTGAAGTGAAACAGAATGTGAGCTCTTACGAAATCAGTCTGGTTTCACAAGGCAAATGGGACAGTGCCCACAACTTAAAGCCTTTACAAGTGATTGGTCCTTACGGTGTGGGTCGCCGTGGGTAACCAGGAACTCCAGCATCTTGTTCATGGCGCCCATAAAGAAGATGATGCGTAGCTGGGTCATCGCCATGGTGATGAGACTCCACAGGAAGATGGGCGAGCAGACTGAACTACGGAACGGAGGGCCACCTGTCAGGGGAAAGAAGGGGAGGGGCGGGGGTAAGAATTAAACATGAGATAATGACACTTGGCTAAGTTACTTTCTCAATTTCTCAATTTTTATTAAAAAGTTGAACAGATTAAAGTAGGGTTGAGCTCAATATCGTCCATTTATTCTAGTTGGTGAGTGGAGCCCTGGAAGACCAGCTCTGACCAGTTCTGACCAGTTCCATTTAACTGTATCCGGTTCTAAGCAGTTATGTCTAGTTCTGACTGGTTCTAACTGTTTTTGTTGTGATCCCATGCTATTCCTCACCCTGTGTCTGTTCTCCTGTTGGGAGCTGCTCTGACGAGGGATCTGGTTCCTGCTGCTTCGCAGCCATCTTCTCTTCCATCGTGGTCACATGACTGTAGAATCTGTCCCCCTTCACCTTGTCATCCATCACCATGCCACTCAGCTTCACCTCCTTACTGTGGGAGCAAGGGGGGAGAGAGGGAGGAAGGTGGGATGGAGGTGAGGAGAGAGAGAGAGAGAGAGCAAACAATTGGAGCAATGGAGAAAGAAAAACTCCCTCTGTTATTCAATGATTTTGGGTTACTGTAACAGTCTATAGCGTTAGAGTTACGTCATGTAATGTTGTGTTATGATAGTAACGTTGTCATGGATACTGACGTGTAGCTGATGTCCTCAGGTGCGGGGAAAGACTCCCCCGGCCAATTAAGGAAGCAGTTGAGGAAGACGAGACCGGCTAGCCCCGACCACACCCACATAATCACCCTGAAGGACACACCTAGATCATAGATCAACTGGAGAGAAGAAACGGAGGGAGAGAGAGAAGTATGGGAAAGAGGTTCGCAAATTCAACTACAATATATCACGATATCAAGTAAAGCCATAAAGTAATGCCTTTCGGTGAATCCTCAATCAATCAACATTTGTCCCAAGGTGCTTACCGTAACAAACACGGACCTAAACACCCAGAGGGAACTGAGGAGTAACTCTCCTACCTTGACTCCGGGGAAGGTGACGGCTGAAGAGGCGTAGGAGCCGATCATTAGAGACAGGATAGTGGAGCGCACGTTCCCAAACATGTTGGGCAACTAGGAGACAGAGAGAAGGGGGGAGACGGAGAGGTGAAACAGCGAGAGTGGGAGATAAAAGAGAGGGAGGGAGAGGAAGACAGACAAAGATCACAGGTGAGCAGTGACTGTATTAACTGAATCCATCAATTTTTGCAAATTGATGGAAAATGAAACGCAGAAATATCAAATGAGCATATCTATTCACACCCCTGAGGCAATACTTTGTAGAAGCACCTTTGGCGGCGATTACAGCTCGGAGTCTTTCTGGGTAAGGCTCTAAGAGCTTTGCACACCTGGATTGTACAATATTTGCCCATTATTATTTTTTTTTTTTTTTAAATCTTCAAGCTCTGTCAAGTTGATTGTTGATCATTGCCAGACAGGCATTTCAAATCAAATCAAATTGTGTTTGTCACATGCACCGAATACAACAGGTGTAGACCTTACAGTGAAATGCTTACATACAAGCCCTTAACCAACAACGCTTTAAGAAGTTAAGAAATGTTTAAGTAAAAAATAGAAAATAAAAGTAACCAATAATTAAACAGCAGCAGGTAAATAACAAGCGAGGCTTATATACAGGGGGTACCGGGACAGAGTCAATGTGCTGGGGGGGGGGGGGGGACCGGTTAGTCGAGGTAATATGTACATGTAGGTAGAGTTAAAGTGACTATGCATAGATTATAAACAGAGTAGCAGCAGCGTAAAAGAGGGGTCTGGGTAGCCCTTTGATTAGCTGTTCAGGAGTCTTATGGCTTGGGGGTAGAAGCTGTTAAGAAGCCTTTTGGACCTAGACTTGGGGCTCCGGTACAGTTTGCCGTGCGGTAGCAGAGATAACAGTCTATGACTAGGGTGGCTGGAGTCTGTGACAATTTTCATGTCTTTCCATAGATTTTCATGCCGATTTAACTCAAAACTGTAACTAGGCCACTCAGGAACATTCAACATCGTCTTGGTAAGCAACTCCAGTGTAGATTTGGCCTTGTGTTTTAGGTTATTGTCCTGCTTAAAGATGAATTAATCTCCCAGTGTCTGTTGGAAAGCAGACTGAACCAGGTTTTCCTTTAGGATTTTGCCTGCACTTATAGCTGTATTCCGTTTCTTTTTATGCAAAAAAAACCTCCCTAGTCCTTGACGATGACAAGCATACCCTCAACATGATGCAGCCACCACCACACTTAAAAATATATGATAAATATACAATGTGATGTTGTGTTGGATTTGCCCCAAACATAACACTTTGTATTTGTAACGGATGTGAAATGGCTAGCTAGTTAGTGGGTACGCGCTAATAGCGTTTCAATCGGTTACGTCACTTGCTCTGAGACTTGAAGTAGGGTTTCCCCTTGCTCTGCAGAGGGCCGCGGCTTTTGTGGAGCGATGGGTAACGATGCTTCGTGGGTGTCAGTTGTTGATGTGTGCAGAGGGTCCCTGGTTCGCGCCCGGGTATGGGCGAGGGGACGTACTAAAAGTAATACTGTTACATATTCAGAACAAAAAAGTTCATTTCTTTGCCACATTTTTTGCCGTATTACTTAATTTCCTTGTTGCAAACAGGAGGCATGTTTTGGAATATTTTTATTCTGTACAGGCTTCCTTCTTTTCACTCTAATTTAGCTTAGGTTATTGTGGAGTAACTACAATGTTGTTGGTCCATCCTCAGTTTTCTCCTATCACTGCCATTAACCTCTGTAACTGTTTTAAAAGTGACCATTGACCTCATGGTGAAATCCGTGACCACTTTCCTTCCTCTCCGGCAACTGTTAGGATGGACACCTGTAGCGTTGTCGTGACTGGGTGTATTGATACACGATCCAAAGTGTAATTCATAACTTCACCACGCTTAAAGTGATATTCAGTGTCTGCTTTTTAAAATATATATTTTTTTACAATTCTACCAATCGGTGCCGTTCTTTGCGAGGCATTGAAAAACCTCCCTGGTATTCGTGGTTGAATCTGTGCTTGAAATTCACTATTCGGTTTAGGGACCTTACGGATAATTGTATGTGTGAGGTACAGAGATGGGGTAGTCATTCAAAAATCATATTAACCACTATTATTGAACATATTGAACTTATTATGTGATTTGTTAAGCACATTTTTACGCCTGAACTTATTTAGGCTTGCCATAACAATGGCTTGAATACTTATTGACTCAAGACATTTCAGCTTTACTGCATTTTTTATAAAATAAAAAAAAATTCTACAAACAAAATTCCACTTTGACATTATGGGGTATTGTGTGTAGATCAGTGACACGATTTGGGGAAAGTAAAGGGGTGTGAATACTTCCTGAAGGCACTGAAAGTGCTCAAGATGCAGTTCTATGAAAGTAACACCAGGTGGTGGTATGAGCTGTTCATCTTTATGGAGAGGGTCCTAATATGCAGCTTCGCAACATGTGTTAGGTCAGTTACTCTGCTGCTTTAGGAGACACATGCTAGCCTGAGGCAAGGGGAATAGCCTTGCTTTGTATTCACAGCCTCTGACTTGGCATATAATATTGCTACACAGCACAAGGTTGAGTTTAGAATTTTTTGGGTTGCTGGCACTTTTGCAAAACTAACGGTTTAACTTGGAAAAGGTAGAAAATGTGGACATATGGGGTTATGAATGAACAAATGCCATACAAGAAGTCTTGTAGTCGCCTTCCTATTTTCCTCACTCTCCCTTCTCTTTTCTCTGTTGGAGGACGTTGTGCAAGTACTGAGTGTCTGCGTGGCAAAAAATATTTTTTGTTGCTGTGAACGTGTGTGTGTGAGTGTGTGTGTGTGTGTGTGTGTGTGTGTGTGCGTGGAATCGTGCAGGTGGCACAGTACAAGCAGTGTCCTCCTTAACCCGCTGAAGTAAAACCCAACACAAACAGCTGTGAATATTTCCCCCTATGTCGTGCCAACGACACTGTGCCAGTGCCAGCCTACGTAGATAAAAAGACACAGCTAATAACGTACATCACATCAGGCTGCGTGTCAGCACCACTCTCCCATTAGGAAAACATCGCCTGATCTCGCGAGCTTACATGAAAGTTCGCTGCGCAGAGCGGTAATTAGTTCATGTTAAATATATAGTGACAACACATACCGTATCACCACACTGAGCTTAAATACATACCCGAATTGTGACACAATTTCTCTGCGTGGGCTTAAATCAAATTTACGTGATGAGCTTTTTTGTACATTGTATATAAACGTACAGACTCAGAGCTACAGCACTGTTTGCACTTCTCTATATAAATATGTATTACGATTTGAAGTAGCACCCTATTCACTATACAGTGCACTACTTTTGACCACTATGTAGGGAATAGGGCGCCATTTCGGGTGCAAACTATGTCACTCCACACTGTGCCAAGCTTAAAGAGTTATATCAGACACCATTGTGCTAACTAACTCTATTTAAAGATGTGCATTACAACCGGAATCTGTAAAGACAGCATCTACTGTAAATAATAACTCTGTATATCTTTCCCCTCTGGCATCCCTTCACCATCAGTTCAATTCAAAT
Source organism: Salvelinus fontinalis (assembly GCF_029448725.1). Classification (NCBI taxonomy): domain Eukaryota; kingdom Metazoa; phylum Chordata; class Actinopteri; order Salmoniformes; family Salmonidae; genus Salvelinus; species Salvelinus fontinalis. The sequence goes on from NC_074706.1 coordinate 17,892,846, forward strand.
CTGAAAATAGGAAAAGGGTGGGAATTACCACTCCTTTAAAAAAATATATTCTTCTGATGCTTGGGCAATATTTAGGCATATATGCAAGTAAACAGTTGCACTGTAGAGCACTGCATGACCCTCTTTAACAATTAAATGCAAAATTGTATAAAAAAAAACAAAACAGGAAGAAGCAAAACACACACTTTGACCCCTTATCTCCAGTTGGTCACTTTCTAAGTTTAATTGAGGACATACTACTATCCTCCCCTCCTTCCTATCCCCCTCTTCCTCCTTATCCCGCTCTCTTCCTCCTTATCCCGCTCTCTCCCTCTCTAGATCTTTCCTGTTTTCCACAACAGTCCCTCTCCCTGTTTTTCCATTCTTATCACCCCCCCCCCCCCCCCCCCCCCAATTTAACCCTGCTGATAGTGACATACTAGCCAGTACCACAGTTTTCCAGGCCAAGTGACCTGACCAGGAACCCCCCTGTGCCCTACACTTACTATATAGAACCCCTAGGGTTCTGATTAAAGAACCCTACAAAAGGGTTCTATATAGAACCTTAGGGGTTGCTATATGAAGTCATAGAACCATTTTTGGTACTACGTAGAAACCTTTCTCCTAGGAGTGTAGTTTTAGCCAACAACTAGGGCCTGCAGTTTTCCCTGGTCAGGTCTTGGCAGAGGTACGGATAAAGTCGCCCCATGACCATTCTCTCTTCTGGTCCTGTAGGTCAGTGTATGGGTCATGGCTGAGCTCCAGCTCGTTCTTAATGACCCATCTGAGGTATTCAGGAGCCTCAGCTACGTGCCCCCACACACACTACCATGGACATGGACTGACAGACAGAGACAGGCAGACAGAACCAAAGGTTGACATTATTTAGGTGGATGGAACGAAAGAGTCAATGACTAGGAGGGAAACGTGTGAGGCGTTTGCCATGTCATGCAGTGCTCTACAGTGCAACCGTTTACTTGCATATGCGCCTAAATATTTTTGCTGCGACCTGGAATTTTAATTTAGGAGCACCAGTGCGCCAACATTTTTGGGGGATTCTGGCTTCATTACCTCCCATATTTTTCATTGTGCTCCTAAATTACTTTGTGAGCACTTACATTTTTCATCTTAGGCGCACACATGCTCTTTGTCAACAAAAACAAGGTCAGCGTAGAGCCCTGTCATGTGTGGGTAACAGAGGAGGCTGGTGGGAGGAGCTATAGGAGGATGGGCTCATTGTAATGGCGGGAATTCAATTAATGGAACGGTCTCAAACACACCCAACATACGGAAACCAACGTTTGACTCCGTTCCATTAATTCCATTCCAGCCATGACAATGAGCCCGTCCTCCTATAGCTCCTCCCACCAGCCTCCACTGGTGGGTATGTGTCCATGTACGTGTGTGAAAGAGGCAGAGAGTGAGTGAGAAAGAGGTAGAGGGACAGACAGAGAGGTAGAGGGACAGACAGAGAGGTAGAGGGACAGACAGAGAGGTAGAGGGACAGACAGAGAGGTAGAGGGACAGACAGAGAGGTAGAGGGACAGACAGAGAGGTAGAGGGACAGACAGAGAGGTAGAGGGACAGAGAGAGCGGTAGAGGGACAGAGAGAGCGGTAGAGGGACAGAGAGAGAGGTAGAGGGACAGAGAGAGTTAGAGGGACAGACAGAGAGGTAGAGGGACAGACAGAGAGGTAGAGGGACAGACAGAGAGGTAGAGGGACAGAGAGAGAGGTAGAGGGACAGAGAGAGAGGTAGAGGGACAGAGAGAGAGAGGTAGAGGGACAGAGAGAGAGGTAGAGGGACAGAGAGAGAGGTAGAGGGACAGAGAGAGAGGTAGAGGGACAGAGAGAGAGGTAGAGGGACAGAGAGAGAGGTAGAGGGACAGAGAGAGCGGTAGAGGGACAGAGAGAGCGGTAGAGGGACAGCGAGAGCGGTAGAGGGACAGACAGAGCGGTAGAGGGACAGAGAGAGGGGTAGAGGGACAGAGAGAGGGGTAGAGAGACAGAGAGAGGGGTAGAGAGACAGAGAGAGCGGTAGGAAGATAGGTGAACTCGAGAAAAAGCAGGGAGCTTTAAAAACAGAATCAGAACAACATTCTACAAGAACAAAAAAAGATTGCCCTGGAGAATGTAAGGTCATATAGCTCATGTACCTAATATTGACTGACTGACGGATTGACGGACGGACGTGTGATTTAGGTCAATGGAATGAAAGGGCCTTGACCACCTGGAACTACTGGTACAGAGGGAACTACTGGTACAGAGGGAACTACTGGTACAGAGGGAACTACTGGTACAGACGGAACTACTGGTACAGAGGGAACTACTGGTACAGAGGGAACTACTGGTACAGAGGGAACTACTGGTACAGAGGGAGCTACTGGTACAGACGAAACTACTGGTACAGACGGAACTACTGGTACAGAGGGAACTACTGGTACAGACGGAACTACTGGTACAGACGGAACTACTGGTACAGACGGAACTACTGGTACAGACGGAAATACTGGTACAGAGGGTACAGACGGAACTACTGGTACAGAGGGAACTACAGGTACAGAGGGAACTACTGGTACAGAGGGAACTACTGGTACAGAGGGAACTACTGGTACAGACGGAACTACTGGTACAGACGGAACTACTGGTACAGAGGGAACTACTGGTACAGAGGGAACTACAGGTACAGAGGGAACTACTGGTACAGAGGGAACTACTGGTACAGACGGAACTACTGGTACAGACGGAACTACTGGTACAGACGGAACTACTGGTACAGGCGGAACTACTGGTACAGGCGGAACTACTGGTACAGACGGAACTACTGGTACAGAGGGAACTACTGGTACAGAGGGAACTACTGGTACAGACGGAACTACTGGTACAGAGGGAACTACTGGTACAGAGGGAACTACTGGTACAGACGGAACTACTGGTACAGAGGGAACTACTGGTACAGACGGAACTACTGGTACAGACGGAACTACTGGTACAGACGGAACTACTGGTACAGACCCGGAGGGTTACAGTGTGTGTGTATATATAGAGAAAGAGGAAAAGAAAGAGATATACATTAGAGAGAGAGGGGGGGGTAGAGAGAGGGGGAGAGGGAGATAGAAAGAGGGTGGAGAGAGGGAGAGACACGTGTCCTTGTGTGTTTTGGGAAGGGGTGGGGGGCAGGGACGAGCGTGTCGACAGCCCAGTGATCTGATTGGCCGACGGACGTGTGGCAGAATTTAGAGCCAGGAGCAGAACAGCATGTGCCGTGGAGACTCTGAATGGCCAACACACACACACACACACTATTAATCACATTTAAACGCAAAGACAAACAAAATACACACATACTATACAGAAAAAAGTATACATCCTCCCAAAACACCAACAGACAAAAATATACAGTAACATAGCGTATAATAGTAATAGCTACAGTATGCCTTATACAGTGCATTCGAAAAGTATTCAGACCCCTTGACTTTTTCCACATTTTGTCACGTTACAGCCTTATTCTAAAATGGATTAAATTACTTTTTTTGCTTATCAATCTACACACAATACCTCATAATGACGAAGCGAAAACAGGGTTTTAAATGTATTAAAAAATTAAAAAATAAATACCTTATTTACATAAGTATTCAGACCCTTTGTTATGAGACTCGAAATTGAGCTCAGGTGCATCCTGTTTCCATTTATCATCCATGAGATGTTTCTACAACTTGATTGGAGTCCACCTGTGGTAAATCCAATTGATTGGAAATTATTTGGAAAGGCACACACCTGTCTAAATAATGTTCCACAGTTGATAGTGGATGTCAGAGCAAAAACCAAGCCATAAGGTCAAAGGGATTGTCTGTAGAGCGACGAGTCAGGATTGTGTCGAGGCACAGATCTGGGAAAGGGCACCAAAACATTTCTGCAGCATTGAAGGTCCCCAAGAACACAGTGGCCTCCATAATTCTTAAGTGGAAAACGTTTGGAACCACCAAGACTCTTCCTAGAGCTGGCAGCACAGCCAAACTGAGCAATCGGGAGAGAAGGCCCAAGAACCCAATGGTCACTCTGACAGAGCTCCAGAGTTCCTCTGTGGAGATGGGAGAACCTTCCAGAAGGACAACCATCTCTGCCAAAATACCAGCAACAGTGTGTGAAAACCTTGTGAAGACTTACAGAAAACGTTTGACCTCTGTCATTGCCAACAAAGGGTGTTTAACAAAGTATTGAGATAAACTTTTGTTATTGACCAAATACTTATTTTCCACCATAATTTGCAAATAAATTCATTAAAAATCCTACAATGTGATTTTCTGGATTTTTTTTCTCATTTTGTCTGTCATAGTTGAAGTGTACCTATGATGAAAATTACAGGCCTCTCTCATCTTTTTAAGTGGGAGAACTTGCACAATTGGTGGCTGACTAAATACCTTTTTTCCCCACTGTATGTATGTTTCAGAGGAAGCTGGTCAGAATCATATCACCTTTATTCACCAAGTACATTTACACATACTCAGGATTGTACTTGGTGATATGGTGCTGCTAGTGATAGACAACATTTAGAGACAGAATACAGGCAGAGGAGTTTAAAGAAAGTTTACATACAACTAGTTAGAGTGAGCATAAAGCTATAAGAGAATGAGCAGATATACAGTGGGTATATTGTTGATATACAGTGGGTATATTGTTGATATACAGTGGGTATATTGTTGATATACAGTGGGTATATTGTTGATATACAGTAGGTATATTGTTGATATACAGTGGGTATATTGTTGATATACTGTGGGTATATTGTTGATATACAGTGGGTATATTGTTGATATACAGTGGGTATATTGTTGATATACAGTGGGTATACGGTTGATATACAGTGGGTATATTGTTGATATACTGTGGGTATATTGTTGATATACAGTGGGTATATTGTTGATATACAGTGGGTATACTGTTGATATACAGTGGGTATACGGTTGATATACAGTGGGCAATACGGTTGATATACAGTGGGTATACGGTTGATATACAGTGGGTATATTGTTGATATACAGTGGGTATACGGTTGATATACAGTGGGCAATACGGTTGATATACAGTGGGTATACGGTTGATATACAGTGGGAATATTGTTGATATACAGTGGGTATACGGTTGATATACAGTGGGTATACAGTTAGTATACAGTGGGTATACGGTTGATATACAGTGGGTATACGGTTGATATACAGTGGGTATATTGTTGATATACAGTGGGTATACGGTTGATATACAGTGGGTATACGGTTGATATACAGTGGGTATATTGTTGATATACAGTGGGTATACTGCTGATATACAGTGGGTATTCGGTTGATATACAGTGGGTATACTGCTGATATACAGTGGGTATACGGTTGATATACAGTGGGTATATTGTTGATATACAGTGGGTATACGGTTGATATACAGTGGGTATACTGCTGATATACAGTGGGTATACTGCTGATATACAGTGGGTATACGGTTGATATACAGTGGGTATACGGTTGATATACAGTGGGTATATTGTTGATATACAGTGGGTATACGGTTGATATACAGTGGGTATACGGTTGATATACAGTGGGTATACTGCTGATATACAGTGGGTATACGGTTGATATACAGTGGGTATACTGCTGATATACAGTGGGTATACGGTTGATATACAATGGGTATACGGTTGATATACAGTGGGTATACGGTTGATATAAAGTGGGTATACGGTTGATATACAGTGGGTATACTGCTGATATACAGTGGGTATACGGTTGATATACAGTGGGTATACGGTTGATATACAGTGGGTATACGGTTGATATAAAGTGGGTATACGGTTGATATACAGTGGGTATACGGTTGATATACAGTGGGTATTCGGTTGATATACAGTGGGTATACTGCTGATATACAGTGGGTATACAGTTGATATACAGTGGGTATACTGCTGATATACAGTGGGTATACGGTTGATATAAAGTGGGTATACGGTTGATATACAGTGGGTATACTGCTGATATACAGTGGGTATACGGTTGATATACAGTGGGTATACGGTTGATATACAGTGGGTATACTGCTGATATACAGTGGGTATACGGTTGATATACAGTGGGTATACTGCTGATATACTGTAAATGTGTACATCCACTGTATCAGTAGGAATGTATCTACATGCAGAGACATGAACAGAGTGCAAATGCAGTAGGGTGCAGTTATTTTGTGTACCGTCCAGAGATGACTTAAAGTGGGGTGCAGCATAGAGTGCAGTCATTTAGTCTCTACGGGCCACATCACGCGGTAAGAAACGTTTCAGGTGACGGGAGGTTTAGGTCATGAGGGGTGGCAGGAGCTATAAGAGGAGGGGCTCATTGTAATGGCTGGAATGGAATGAATGGAATGGAGACAATCGTGGTTTCCATATGTTTGATACCGTTCCGTTAATTCCATTCCAGCCATTACAATGAGCCCGTCCTCCTATAGCCCCTCCCACCAGCCGCTGGTGTGTTCTGGGAACTTGGTAGCTTTGGATATGTCGTCGTTGTGTCCATGTAGAGGAGAAGGATGGTGTGTGTGTGTGTGTGTGTGTGTGTGTGTGTGTGTGTGTGTGTGTGTGTGTGTGTGTGTGCGCGCGTGTCTTACCGTGAGGGAGGTGAAGGTCAGGCAGATTCCTCCGAAGCCGTTGAAGGAGACTGCGATGAAAATGAGGGCCGAGAGTACTGGAGGAGGAAAAGGAGGAGGGAGGAAACAAGAGGAAGAGGACAGAGTTAGATAGATCTACAGTGAGGGGGAAAAGTATTTAAACCCCTGCTGATTTTGTACGTTTGCCCACTGCTAAAAAAATGATCAGTCTATAATTTTAATGGTAGGTTTATTTGAACAGTGAGAGACAGAATAACAACAAAAACATCCATGTCAAAAATTTTATAAATTGATTTGCATTTTAATGAGGGAAATAAGTATTTGACCCCCTCTCAATCAGAAAGATTTCTGTCTCCCAGGTGTCTTTTATACAGGTAACGAGCTGAGATTAGGAGCACACTCTTAAAGGGAGTGCTCCTAATCTCAGTTTGTTACCTGTATAAAAGACACCTGTCTACAGAATCAATCAATCAATCAGATTCCAAACTCTCCACCATGGCCAAGACCAAAGAGCTCTCCAAGGATGTCAGGGACAAGATTGTAGACCTACACAAGGCAGGAATGGGCTACAAGACCATCGCCAAGCAGCTTGGTGAGAAGGTGACAACAGTTGGTGCGATTATTCGCAAATGGAAGAAACACAAAAGAACTGTCAAACTCCCTCGGCCTGGGGCTCCATGCAAGATCTCACCTCGTGGAGTTGCAATGATCATGAGAACGGTGAGGAATCAGCCCAGAACTACACGGGAGGATCTTGTCAATGATCTCAAGGCAGCTGGGACCATAGTCACCAAGAAAACAATAGGTAACACACTACGCCGTGAAGGGCTGAAATCCTGCAGCGCCCGCAAGGTCCCCCTGCTCAAGAAAGCACATATACATGCCCGTCTGAAGTTTGCCAATGAACATCTGAATGATTCAGAGGACAACTGGGTGAAAGTGTTGTGGTCAGATGAGACCAAAATGGAGCTCTTTGGCATCAACTCAACTCGCCGTGTTTGGAGGAGGAGGAATGCTGCCTATGACCCCAAGAACACCATCCCCACCATCAAACATGGAGGTGGAAACATTATGCTTTGGGGGTTTTTCTGCTAAGGGGACAGGACAACTTCACCGCATCAAAGGGACGATGGACGGGGCCATGTACCGTCAAATCTTGGGTGAGAACCTCCTTCCCTCAGCCAGGGCATTGAAAATGGGTCGTGGATGGGTATTCCAGCATGACAATGACCCAAAACACATGGCCAAGGCAACAAAGGAGTGGCTCAAGAAAAAGCACATTAAGGTCCTGGAGTGGCCTAGCCAGTCTCCAGACCTTAATCCCAGAGAAAATCTGTGGAGGGAGCTGAAGGTTTGAGTTGCCAAACATCAGCCTCGAAACCTTAATAATGACTTGGAGAAGATCTGCAAAGAGGAGTGGGACAAAATCCCTCCTGAGATGTGTGCAAACCTGATGGCCAACTACAAGAAACGTCTGACCTCTGTGATTGCCAACAAGGATGTTGCCACCAAGTACTAAGTCATACTTATTTCCCTCATTAAAATGCAAATCAATTTATAACATTTTTGACATGCGTTTTTCAGGATTTTTTTGTTGTTATTCTGTCTCTCACTGTTCAAATAAACCTACCATTAAAATTATAGACGGATCATTTCTTTGTCAGTGGGCAAACGTACAAAATCAGCAGGGGATCAAATACTTTTCCCCCTCACTGTATGTGTGCAGTGTAATGTAATAAGCAGATGTGTTTAATGTGATTTTTCTGTACATTTAATGTTCATTTACAGTGACTTACAGTGGCTTAGGATTCTTACCTTCAGGGTTATATGCAGCTCCGGCTATCATGGCACAAGAGAAAGCAAAACACGCACTGCAAGAGAGAGAGTTGCTGACTGATGGAAGATAATGATGATGACAATGGTTGTGAAGATAATTACTATGGTCATGACGATGAACATGATAATTGTGTAAATAATTATGATGATGACAATGCTCAATGGTATTTGTGATGATGATGATGATTGCAATAATAATGATGATGATGACAATGACAGTGTTAATCGCTGATGATTTACTATTACTATAATAATGATGGCAATGACGATGTGTCCCGTCTTTTACCTGCCGAGGAGGCGGAGTGGGCGGGGCCCGTACTTGTCCATCAGGATACCTAGCGGCAGAGTGGCTGCACTCAGCAGGAAGGAGCCAATGGTAAAGCCCAGATTCAACATCTCTTCCTGGTCCACACAGCTATGCCAGATACCACTGTCCCACGAACTGATGTTACTGAACACTGTCTCATTGTCTGGGGGGAGGGGGAGGGGGGGGGGTGGAGAGAGGTGAAGAAAGAGTGGAGGGGAGAAGGAGAAGGGTAAGGAGGTGGAGAGCGAGAGGGGGAGCAGGAGAAGGGTAAGGTGGTAGAGAGAGAAAGAGGGAGAGAGAGAGCGAGAGAGGGGGGTAGGGAGGTGGAGAGAGAGGGGGTGGAGCAGGAGAAGGGTAAGGAAGGGGATGAGAGCGAGGGGGGGAGAAAGGTAGGGAGGTGGAGAGAGAGAGGGGGGCGCAGGAGAAGGGTAAGGAAGGGGATGAGAGAGGGGGGAGAAAGGTAGGGAGGTGGAGAGAGAGAGGGGGAGAAGGAGAAGGGTAAGGAAGGGGATGAGAGAGAGGGGGGGAGAAAGGTAGGGAGGTGGAGTGGGAGGGGGGGAGCAGGAGAAGGGTAAGGAAGGGGATGAGAGAGAGGGGGAGAGCAGGAGAAGGGTAAGGAAGGGGGTGAGAGAGAGAGAGAGGGGAGCAGGATAAGGGTAAGGAAGGGGATGAGAGAGAGAGAGCGGGGGGAGCAGGAGAAGGGTAAGGAAGGGGATGAGAGAGAGAGAGAGAGAGAGAGGGGGGGGGAGCGGGAGAAGGGTAAGGAAGGGGATGAGAGAGAGAGGGGGGAGCAGGAGAAGGGTAAGGAAGGGGATGAGAGAGAGAGAGAGAGAGAGAGAGAGAGAGAGAGAGAGAGGGGGGAGTAGGAGAAGGGTAAGGAAGGGGATGAGAGAGAGAGAGAGAGAGAGAGAGAGAGAGAGAGAGAGAGAGAGAGAGAGAGAGAGAGAGAGAGAGAGAGAGAGAGAGAGAGAGAGAGAGAGAGAGAGAGAGAGAGGGGGGAGCAGGAGAAGGGTAAGGAAGGGGATGAGAGAGAGAGGGGGAGCAGAAGAAGGGTAAGGAAGGGGATGAGAGAGAGAGAGGGGGCGGCAGGAGAAGGGTAAGGAAGGGGATGAGAGAGAGAGAGAGGGGGGAGCAGGAGAAGGGTAAGGAAGGGGATGAGAGAGAGGGGAGTTGAGAACTATACAAGACAATTCAGGAAGTACTCTGAAATTCTCTTCAGTACTTTTCAATGAGAAACATTTTGAATTGGCATTTGGTCTATTTTCTGAATTGAAATGGAATTGAAATGGAATTGACCCCAACCCTGAAGTATACGGTATCCCTTAGTATGGAATTGACCCCAACCCTGAAGTATACGGTATCCCTTAGTATGGAATTGACCCCAACCCTGAAGTATACGGTATCCCTTAGTATGGAATTGACCCCAACCCTGAAGTATACGGTATCCCTTAGTATGGAATTGACCCCAACCCTGAAGTATTGAAACCATATCATGACCAAGACTTGGCCTCTATAAGGTCTTATTTATGCATACATTTAAGCAATGAGATGAGATAAATATATATATAGAGTGTAACGGATGTGAAATGGCTAGCTAGTTAGCGGGTACGCGCTAGTAGCATTTCAATCAGTTACGTCACTTGCTCTGAGACTGAAGTAGGGTTTCCCCTTGCTCTGCAAGGGCCGCGGCCTTTGTGGAGCGATGGGTAACGACGCTTCGTGGGTGACTGTTGTTGATGTGTGCAGAGGGTCCCTGGTTCGCGCCCGTGTCGGGGCGAGGGGACGGTTTAAAGTTATACTGTTACATTGGTGCCGTGACCCGGATCACTGGTTGCTGCGGAAAAGGAGGAGGTTGAAAGGGGGGTGAGTGTAACGGATGTGAAATGGCTAGCTAGTTAGCGGGTACGCGCTAGTAGCATTTCAATCAGTTACGTCACTTGCTCTGAGACTTAAGTAGGGTTTCCCCTTGCTCTGCAAGGGCCGCGGCCTTTGTGGAGCGATGGGTAACGACGCTTCGTGGGTGACTGTTGTTGATGTGTGCAGAGGGTCCCTGGTTAGCGCCCGTGTCGGGGCGAGGGGACGGTTTAAAGTTATACTGTTACATATGTATAGTATATATAGTTCCTTAGTATGGAAATGACCTCAACCCTGAAGTATACAGTATCCCTGTGTGAGTGTTACCCATGGATGGGGACGTACTTATGCAGAGGTGTGAGTAGAAGCCCTCGTTCTTGAGCATGATGAGTAGCGATCCCCAGCCCAGCAGCACAGCAGAGAACAGCAGGTTCTCTATGACCGCAGTCACCGCCATCCACCACCGCCTACGATAGGCCTGGGCCAGAGAAGGAGCCATCGCTGCTCTGGGGAGAGGGAGAGAGGGAGGGAGAGAGAGAGAGAGAGAGAGAGAGAGAGAGAGAGAGAGAGAGAGAGAGAGAGAGAGAGAGAGAGAGAGAGAGAGAGAGAGAGAGGGAGAGAGAGAGAGAGAGAGAGAGAGAGAGAGAGAGAGAGGGTGGTAGAAAGAAAAAGAAAAGAAAAGAGGAAGGGGAAGATAGGGGAGAGAGTTTAACATTTAACAATCCGTTCTTAAAGAATGAAGTACGGCACACACTCTCCGTACAGAACCTCAATGTTGCATCAACAACGTCAAAAGTCGACAAGAACTAAAAATACATATCAAAGCAAGAAAGGATGTTGTTTTTTTGAAGTATACTGCTGCTTTCCTCATCACTTTCATCTGAGCTCAGAGAGCAACAAAAAGACAGGGACGGCACTACAAATTCCCCGTGGGATATGTTACGGAGTCTAGTTGATAGGTAATCGACTAGCCGTACTGTTCCCCAGACTCCACGCGTAGGGATTTGTACAATGCTTAACAAGGCTATTGAACTTGACATTGGTGTCTGTCTTTATTCCTTTATCCATCATATCATACAGACAAACCAGAACATGCCATACACTCACCTAGATGAGCTGGATCACAGTCCAGGCCTAAGGGTAAGGGGTGCAGAATTGAGACATGAGCCAACTGAAGGTGAGGCTTCTACCCCACCAAACTCTCCAGCTCGTGGCCCTAATCCTACCCCTGTCAGAGCCAATACTTACTCACGGGTGGGTCGGCTGTGCAAGCCACCGGACAGGCTCACTCTGTAAGCAAGACACTGTGTTAACTTGTCCTCTGTTTATAAAAAAAAAAGAAAAAAAAAGGAAGATGACAACTGAAGTAAAAAGAAAATGTCATGCTTTGCAATTGTTATGACTTGACTGTTAAGAACTCAATGTTATGCCGTTATGTTTGCACTTTCTATTGAAAAGGATGATGTTACGGAGTCTAGTTGATAGGTAATCGACTAGCCGGACTGTTCCCCAGACTCCACGCGTAGGGATTTGTACAATGCTTAACAAGGCTGTTGAACTTGACATTGGTGTCTGTCTTTATTCCTTTATCCATCATATCGTACTGAAACAGGATACTACTACTGAGAGTGAAGTTAACCACATGACTGACTCATCATCACCACCATCACCACCATCACGGCGACAACATAACCCACTCTTCGTCCGAAGAGGAGGAGTATGGATTGGACCAAAGCGCAGCGTTGTTATATGACACTGAAGTTTATTAAAGTAAGACGAAACACAAAACACTTCAACAAACTACAAAACAAATAAACGATGTAGACAGACCTGACTTGAGAACTTACAAACTACGAAGAACGCACGAACAGGAACAGACTACATATACGAAACGACAAACGAAACAGTCCCGTGTGGTAGACATACAGACACGGAAGACAACCACCCACCAAACAAACAGTGTGAACAACCTACCTTAATATGGTTCTCAATCAGAGGAAACGTAAAACACCTGTCCCTGATTGAGAACCATATCAGGCTAAATGACAATGAACCTAAACATAGAAACACATAACATAGAATGCCCACCCCAACTCACGCCCTGACCAACTAAACACATACAAAAACAAGAGAAAACAGGTCAGGAACGTGACATAACCTCCCCCCTCAAGGTGCGATCTCCGGACGCACCACCAAAAGTCTAGGGGAGGGTCTGGGTGGGCATCTGTCCACGGTGGCGGCTCAGGCTCTGGGCGTGGTCCCCATCCCACCATAATCAATCCCCGCTTTTTTAGCCTCCTCCCAATGACCACCCTCCAAATTAACCCCACTGGATTAAGGGGCAGCACCGGACTAAGGGGCAATACCGGAATGAGGGGCAGCACCGGACTAAGGGGCAATACCGGAATGAGGGGCAATACCGGAATGAGGGGCAACACCGGAATGAGGGGCAACACCGAAGTGAAGGGCAGCTCCGGACTGAGGGGCAGCTCCGGACTAGCTGACGGCTCTGGCTGGTCACGGCTGGCTGACGGCTCTGGCTGGTCACGGCTGGCTGACGGCTCTGGCTGGTCACGGCTGGCTGACGGCTCTGGCTGGTCACGGCTGGCTGACGGCTCTGGCTGGTCACGGCTGGCTGACGGCTCTGGCTGGTCACGGCTGGCTGACGGCTCTGGCTGGTCACGGCTGGCTGACGGCTATGGCTGGTCATGGCTGGCGGAAGGCTCTGGCTGGTCATGGCTGGCGAAAGGCTCTGGCTGGTCATGGCTGGCGGAAGGCTCTGGCTGATCCTGTCTGGCGGAAGGCTCTGGCTGATCCTGTCTGGCGGAAGGCTCTGGCTGATCCTGTCTGGCGGAAGGCTCTGGCTGATCCTGTCTGGCGGAAGGCTCTGGCTGATCCTGTCTGGCAGAAGGCTTTAGCGGCTCCTGTCTGGCGGAAGGCTCTAGCGGCTCCTGTCTGGCGGAAGGCTCTAGCGGCTCCTGTCTGGCGGAAGGCTCTAGCGGCTCCTGTCTGGCGGACGGCTCTAGCGGCTCCTGTCTGGCGGACGGCTCTAGCGGCTCCTGTCTGGCGGACGGCTCTAGCGGCTCCTGTCTGGCGGACGGCTCTGAAGGCTCATGGCAGACGGGTGGCTTTGCAGGCTCAGTACAGACGGGCGGCTTTGAAGGCTCAGTACAGACGGGCGGCATTGAAGGCACAGTACAGACGGGCAGTTCATGCGGCGCTTGGCAGACGGACAGTTCAGACGGCGTTGGGCAGACGGGCAGTTCAGGCGCCGTCGGGCAGACGGGCAGTTCAGGCGCCGTTGGGCAGACGGGCAGTTCAGGCGCCGCTGGGCAGACGGCAGACTCTGGCCGGCTGAGACGCACTGTAGGCCTGGTGCGTGGTACCGGAACTGGAGGTACCGGGCTAAAGACACGTACCTTCAAGCTAGTGCGGGGAGCAGCAACAGGGCACACTGGACTCTCAAGGCGTACTATAGGCCTGGTGCGTGGTACCGGCACTGGTGGTACCGGGCTGAGGGCACGCACATCAGGGCGAGTACGGGGAGAAGGAACAGTGCGTACAGGGCTCTGGAGACGCACAGGAGGCTTGATGCGTGGTGCCGGAACTGGAGGCACTGGGCTGGAGACACGCACCACAGGGAGAGTGCGTGGAGGAGGAACAGGGCTCTGGAGACGCACTGGAAGCCTGGTGCGTGGTGTAGGCACTGGTGGTACTGGCCTGGAGCGGGGATGTGGCGCCGGAAATACCGGACCGTGCAGGCGTACTGGCTCCCTTGAGCACTGAGCCTGCCCAACCTTACCTGGTTGTATGCTCCCCGTCGCCCGACCAGTGCGGGGAGGTGGAATAACCCGCACCGGGCTATGTAGGCGAACCGGGGACACCATGCGTAAGGCTGGTGCCATGTAAGCCGGCCCGAGGAGACGCACTGGTGGCCAGATATGTAGAGCCGGCTTCATGGCACTTGGCTCAATGCTCAATCTGGCCCGGCCGATACGAGGAGCTGGTATGTACCGCACCGGGCTATGCACACGTACAGGAGACACCATGCGCTCTACTGCGTAACACGGTGTCTGTCCGTACTCTCGCTCTCCACGGTAAGTACAGGGAGTAGGCGCAGGTCTCCTACCTGACTTCCCCACTCTCCCTTTTATCCCCCCCAATACATTTTTGGGGTTTACTTTCGGGTTTCCAGCCACGTCTCCTACCTGCCTCCTCATACCATCGATCCTGGGCTTTCGCTGACTCCATCGCCTCCCGAGAGCGGCGATTCTCTCCCACCTAAGCCCAGGGTCCTTCTCCATTCAATATTTCCTCCCAAGTCCACGAGTCCTGTTTTTTTGGCCGCTGCTGCTGGTTCCTCTCACGCTGCTTGATCCTTGTCCATACTCCTCCTCTTCGTCCGAAGAGGAGGAGTATGGATTGGACCAAAGCGCAGCGTTGTTATATGACACTGAAGTTTATTAAAGTAAGACGAAACACGAAACACTTCAACAGACTACAAAACAAATAAACGATGTAGACAGACCTGACTTGAGAACTTACAAACTACGAAGAACGCACGAACAGGAACAGTCTACATATACGAAACGACAAACGAAACAGTCCCGTGTGGTAGACATACAGACACGGAAGACAACCACCCACCAAACAAACAGTGTGAACAACCTACCTTAATATGGTTCTCAATCAGAGGAAACGTAAAACACCTGTCCCTGATTGAGAACCATTTCAGGCTAAATGACAATGAACCTAAACATAGAAACACATAACATAGAATGCCCACCCCAACTCACACCCTGACCAACTAAACACATACAAAAACAAGAGAAAACAGGTCAGGAATGTGACACTCTACCTGAAAACACATGATCTAAGTGATTGATAATTGGTATTCAGCAGTCATAGAAGTATACCTTATTTACTTTGAACAACTACAAAGTAAGTGATTTCGTTTGACAGCATAGCTAGCAGCTAGAGATAAGATGAAATAATAAAGTAATCAAATAATGTTTTTAGTATATACACAACTGAAATATTTTATTCAAGTAATGTAAATAAATGATGGTTAATAATTAATAAGTGATAACCAGTAATGGGCAGTCACTACCATCATGGGACTTTTAGTAATTGTTTTATTCTGTGTTACAGCATTCAACCGACATAATGCATAGTGCATTTAATGTTATTTAAAAAAATCTAAACCGAAATCGAAAACCGTGATTATTTTTTTAATAATAGAACTGAAACCAAACTGACTTCAAAAAGCACTAATCGCTCAGCACTGCTGCAAAGACAGAAGGGTAGATTTGAGTGTACTCATTTCCACTGAAACTAGAGATTTAGCCGAGTAAGCAGCTGATTTGTGCTTGGGAAGTGAACAGGATGGGGCTGTGTTGACTAATCAAAAATGTTCCATATTTCACAATCCTGATACAATGTGGGATGATTCAGTTCTCAGTGAGTGGGGGTCTGATGTTTTCTGGTTAAAACATGTTTCTGTGTAAAGCAACCAAGGAGAGCAAATGTTGCAGTTTTGGAGATTTCAAATAGATTAGAAAAAAAGGGAAACGCTTCCATTCCCACTGAAAGGTGACTTCCAAGCTGTGTGGATCAGCACAGCTTTCAAAAACTTGCCATCTCACCAGTGTGTTTGAGACAAACACTTGACGCCCACATCTTGATATTAGATGAAGGAAACCAAAATGTAATCAACTGTTTTGAAGAATGTAACTGTAATCAGAATACTTGTGTTTTTTTTTTATTTTTGGGGTTGATTAGTTACTTCATTTTTGTAATCTGATTACGTAATCCCGGCTACATGTAATCCGTTAGTACCTAATTCTGACCATACAGTACATGACCAATAACTGCTTAAAAAAAACAGGGACAGTTTCCCTGTTAGTGTAAGTGGAAAGAACTAACTGCCCTGAGGAGGGAGAGGAATAAGGGATTGGTGTAGAGGAGAATAAAAGAGAGATAAAGATGAGAAAAGACCTGAGTGGTGAGTAGAGTAGTGACCCCTAAATTGACTGTCATGGTTCCACCTGTCACCCAGATCAAGAATGTTGTAACCCACCAAGGAGCCTTTGGGCACCTACCAACTCCCTCCAACCACAGTCCAACCTCAACCCAGGAGGAGCCAATGTCCAAGTCTCATCGCCCAGTGCTACAGGCGTCGCCGTAGTTCCTCCAGGGAACCTGCACCTGGAGCCCAAGATCCCAGCCCCCGAGCGGTATGACGGCCACCCGGGAGGATGCAAGGGGTTCCTCACTCAGTGCTCTCTGGTGTTCGAGCTACAGTCCTCCTCGTTCCACACCGATCGGGCCATGATCGCCTACATCATCTCTCTACTCTCGGGCAAGGCCCTGGCGTGGGCATCGGCGGTGTCGGAACAGCAGCCACCATCCTGCAACTCCATATTAGCCTTCACTGCGACGAGTTTTCGACTACCCAGTTGGTGGACGAGAAGCGGCCAGCTGACTGTTCAACATCCGCCAAGGGGTCAGACCATTGGCTGACTTCTCCATTGAGTTCTGCACCCTCGCCGCCGAGAGTGGGTGGAATACGGAGGCCTTGGTCACCGCTTTCCACCAGGGTTTGTCTAACTCCATCAAGGATGAACTGGCCTCTTGGGACCTGGGAGAGGACCTCGAGTCCCTGATAACGCGGGAAATCAGGATCGACAACCACCTCCGAGAACGCGTGAGACAGCGCCTTTATGACACTACCCCAGTATCCCGGTTTCCTGAGCACCCCAAGCCCCCCGAACTCAGCATTGAGGAGCCAATGCAGCTGGGACGCACATGTCTGAGCCCACAGGAGCGTGACAGGCGCATTCTCGAAGGCTGCTGCATCTACTGAGGAGGTCTCAGCCATCTCTGAGCTACAAGCCCAGAACTGACGGGAAACGCCAGGGCTCGCCCGGACAAGGGGAGACCATGAGGAGCTGTGCAGATACCTCCCAGCTACCCAGTCACCGTCTGTCACTACCCGCAACCCTCCACTGGGGGCACCAGATTCAAGCCTTCGTGGACTCTGGGGCCACAGAGAATTTCATTGATCAAGACTTTTACAAATTACAAATCCCCTGCGTGAAATGTCCCATCCTTCTGCAGATTCAAGCCCTTGATGGATGCCCCCTTGTCTCTGGTTTGATGGAATATCAGACCAAGCCCATTCTACTGCAGGTTGGGGTGAATCACTCAGAGACTCTTAGTTTCCTTTTGATCATGGATCCCGAGAACCCCCTTATCCTAGGGTACCGCTGTCTAGCTCTACATAACCCACTTATCTCCTGGTCATGGACAATTACATCCGGGAGTCGCTGGAGGCAGGCTTCATTCGGATGGAGGCCTGCGTCCTTGCATCGATTACAGCGGGATGAACCGGATTACGATCAATAATCGTTACCCCCCCCACCCCTTATGTCCGTCACCTTGGAGTTGGCAAAAGGGGCCCAATTCTTGATCAAACTGGACCTCCGCAACGCTTACAATCTGGTGAGAATCAGGGAGAGAGATGAGTGGAAAACTGCCTTTAACACCCCTAGTGGTCACTATGAGTATTTAGTAATGCCCTTCGGATTATTGAACTCACCGGCAGCCTGTCAAGCATTGGTGAATGACACTCTTAGGGATATATTGAATCGGTTCGTCTTTGTTTACCTCGATGACATCCTGACCTTCTCCAAACCCCTTCCGTAACACATACTGCACATCCGCCAAGTCCTGAGACGCCTCCTGCAAAGTCAACTATATGTCAAGATAGAGAAGTGTGAGTTCCATGTATCCCAAGTTTCCTTCCTGGGTCACATTTTGGTGCGGTGGCAGCGCCTCTCACGGTCCTAACCCGCAAGTCCCAGACCTGTTTTTGCTGGACTCCCGAGGCTGACAGGGCATTCATGGAACTCAGGGGACGTTTCACCTCCGGACCTATCCCTGTTTATCATGATCCTACTCGTCCCTTTGTGGTAGAGGTGGACGTCTCAGACACCAGAGCAGTGGCTGTTCTTTCACAGCCGAATGAGGAGGATAAGAAACTGCACCCATACACCTTTCTCCCCAAGGGATTCTCGCCAGCGGAACGCAACTATGATGTAGGCAACCGGAAGCTCTTGGCAGTTAAGTGGGCCGATGAGGGGTAGAGACACTGGTTGGAGGGGACACCTCATCCTTTCGTGATCTGGACGGACCATAAGAACTTGGTCTCCATTCAAGAAGCCAAGAGGTTGAACTCTCGCCAGGCTAAGTGGGCTCTGTTTTTTAACAGGTTCGATTTCACACTAGCCTATCATCAGGATCCAAGAATCAGAAAGCAGGCGCCCTGTCACGATGTCTCTAACGAGGAGAGGGACTCCAAGCCCATCATCCCCAGCTCCCGCATTGTGGCCCATGCGATATGGAGAACTACACAGACCTACCCAGAGCACTGTACGACAAGCCCAGACCCAAGAACCTGACCCCGGTGGAGGTCGCACTAACAGACTTTACGTTCTGCGATCAGCCAGTTCGAGTGCTACAGTGGGGACACTCCTCTAAATTAACTGGGGATCCAGGGGTTAATCAGACACTGGCGTTCCTGAGGCAGAAAGTCTGGTGGCCCAACATGATTGAGGATGTGAGATCCTTTGTTGCGGCCTGTGCCCAAAGCAAGTCCTCACGACAGTGACGGGCTGGGTTGCTCCAACCTCTGCCCATCCCCAACCGGCCCTGGTCCCACCTGTAGACTTTATCACAGGGTTACCTCTATCCCAAGGGCTTACCACTATCCTGGTGGTCGTTGATCGGTTCTCCAAGGCAGCCCATTTCATCGCCTTACCCAGTTGCCCTCAGCGAAGGAAACCGATGATCTCATGATTACCCATGTCTTTCAACTACACAGACTTCTCCAGGACATTGTCTCAGATCGTGGGCCCCAGTTCGTGGCACGGTATTGGAAGGCCTTCTGCTCCCTGTTGAGGGCATCAGTGAGTGTCTCCTCGGGGTTCCACCCATATTCTAATGGGCATACTGAGTGGGCCAAACAGGAGCTGGAGAAGTTCCTCTGCTGTTTCGTCTCCACTCAGGCCAGCAACTGGAGCAAGTTCCTCGTCTGGGCGGAACATGCTCATAACACAATGCCGAACTCGTCCACTGGACTGTTGCCGTTCAAGTGTCAGTTCGGGTTTGCAGCAGAGACCATCCTAGAGACATTAATGACACTCAGGTGTTTCCTATTACTCATGATGATTTCCCTGTTAAAGGGGGTGCGCTTTCTGGTTTCCTTTGCAGAAGCTTGAATTGTTTACCGTGTGCGTTTGTTTCCTGAGTGAGTTTTCGAGACTTGACACTTGTTTTTTTTTGCCAGTGTACTGTGATCCTGCGGCTACTGTTTATCAGTAAAGAATTTATGTTTATCCTTAACCACTGATTCCTCGTCTGGTCTCTTCTCTGCACCTGGGTCCAACATCACCACGTCACATTGACCTTATTGCTGTGTGTCTGACCTCACGCTGTGGATCAGATATCAGAGAGCAGGGACTGACACGAACATACACTCTGTTATTTGCATGTGCCTATGGGCACACACATACGCACACAGCCCGACCTAGTTAGGGAGAGTTTAGCCTTGTGCAATGTGCCTTGTAAAAATTTAAATTCTAGTTAGAAGATTTTCCTCCTGAGTATAACTCACAAAAATGTATATGTTTACCTGTGGCCAATAGGCATGACGTCTGTATGCATAAAACAAATGGATGTTAGATGTATGTGTGTGTGTATACATATAAGCACAGATAGAACAATGAGACAGATATTTCACCGGATGTATACATTTGAAGCATCCACTTGGCGTTTCCACTCACTACCAAATATGGTAGTGAGAGGAAGCCCAGTGGCCGGCAGTGGGAGAAGATGGAGCGAGATGGATTTTGGTCGACATTCTGCTAATTTTCTCATCAATTAAAGATTTGATCTCAATTCAGTTTTCTGTTCCCAAAACTAGAATCTGTTACGAACAGAGTGGACTAAGTTTTGTAGACTTTACTTTTTTTTTTCTTTTTTTTTTTAAATGTTGTTTAGAAGGAGAGCAAAGACGAATTGAGTTATTGCACACACGCACTTCAGAGTAGGCGGTCCCTAATATACATATGCAAATGCATGTTAGCGCATGCCAATAGGATCTCGCTAGCTCGTGCTTAGCTCTGCCCACCACCTTGCTTGTTCTGCCCACTATGACTAATTTGTTCCCATTTGAAATGACGGGCTGTGGTCTTTCTTGGTTTAGTTATACAAATATTTGATATAAGTGTGAATAAATGCCATTATATCTGTGACTGTGTGTGTAGGTAAAGCGGGTTTGACTGAGGGTCTATTACCTATCTTGAGCACAGGCCTGCAGCCAGACTGGGACTCCAGCCAGCTAGGGCCAAAAATAGCTGCAGTGGTCATAGACCCAGTTACACCTAACTACACTTGTACACTACATGGGAACACATCTATGTTGCACAGAATATCTGGTTAGTACAATGGCTGGAGAAGTGTTTAAAGAGAAACTTCACCCTTTTTCAACGTGAAATTGGTCCTCTCTAGCACCACCTTACATCAAATCAAACTTTATTTGTCACATGCGCCAAATACAACAAGTGTAGACACCGTGAAATGCTTACTTACAAGCCCTTAACCAACAGTGCAGTTCAAGAAAGAGTTAAGAAAATATTTACCAAATATTGGGGGGGATGTAAACGTAAATAGGGGGCTGTAAACGTAAATAGTCTGGTGGCAATTTGATTAATTGTTCAGCAGTCTTATGACTTGGGGGTAGAATCTGTTAAGGAGCCTTTTGGTCCTAGACTTGGAGCTCCGGCACCTCTTGCCGTGTGGTAGCAGAGAAAAAGTCTATGACTTGGGTGACAGGAGTATCTGAACATTTTTGGTGCCTTCCTCTGACACTGTCTAGTATATAAACTCAGCATAAAAAGAAACATCCCTTTTTCAGGACCATGTCTTTCAAAGATAATTCGTAAATATCCAAATATCTTCATTGTAAGGGTTTAAACACTGTTTCCCAACCATAAACAATTAATGAACATGCACCTGTGGAACGGTCGTTAAGACACTAACAGCTTACGGTAGGCAATTAAGGTCACAGTTATGAAAACTTAGGACACTAAAGAGGACTTTCTACTGACTCTGAAAAACATCAAAAGAAAGATGCCCAGGGTCCCTGCTCATCTGCATGAACGTGCCTTAGGCATGCTGCAATGAGGCATGAGGACTGCAGATGTGGCCAGGGCAATAAATTGCCATGTCCGTACTGGATGACGCCTAAGACACCGCTACAGGGAGACAGGACGAGCAGCTGATCGTCCTCGCCTTGGCAGACCACGTGTAACAACACCTGCACAGGATCGGTACATCCGAACATCACACCTGCGGGACAGGTACAGGATGGCAACAACAACTGCCCGAGTTACACCAGGAACGCACAATCCCTCCATCAGTGCTCAGACTGTCCGCAATAGGCTGAGAGAGGCTTGACTGAGGGCTTGTAGGCCTGTTGTAAGGCAAGTCCTCACCAGACATCACCAGCAACAACGTCACCTATGGGCACAAACCCACTGTCTCTGTGCGTTACAGGGAAGACATCCTCCTCCCTCATGTGGTACCCTTCCTGCAGGCTCATCCTGACATGACCCTCCAGCATGACAATGCTATCAGCCATACTGCTCGTTCTGTGTGTGATTTCCTGCAAGACAGGAATGTCAGTGTCCTGCCATGGCCAGCGAAGAGCCCGGATCTCAATCCCATTGAGCACGTCTGGGACCTGTTGGATCGGAGGGTGAGGGCTAGGGCCATTTCCCCCAGAAATGTGAGGGAACTTGCAAGTGCCTTGGTGGGAGAGTGGGGTAACATCTCACAGCAAGAACTGGCAAATCTGGTGCAGTCCAAGAGGAGGAGATGCACTGCAGTACTTAATGCAGCTGGTGGCCACACCAGATACTGACTGTTACTTTTGATTTTATCCCCCTTTGTTCAGGGACACATTATTTCATTACTGTTAGTCACATGTCTGTGGAACTTGTTCAGTTTATGTCTCAGTTGTTGAATCTTTTTATGTTCATACAAATATTTACACATGTTAAGTTTGCTGAAAATAAACGCAGTTGACAGTGAGAGGATGTTTCTTTTTTTGCTGAGTTTAGGTCCTGGATGGCAGGAAGCTTGGCCCCAGTGTTGTACTGGGCCGTACGCACTACCCTCTGTAGCTCCTTACGGTTAGATGCCGAGCAGTTGCCATACCAGGCGGTGATGCAACCGGTCAAGATGCTCTCAATGGTGCAGCTGTATAACTTTTTGAGGATCTGGGATCCGGCCGTGATCACCGGCCGTGATTGGGAGTCCCATAGGACGGCGCACAATTGGCCCAGCGTCGTCCGGGTTTGGCCGGTGTAGGCCGTCATTGTAAATAAGAATTTGTTCTTAACTGACTTGCCTAGTTAAATAAAGGTTCAATTACATATTTTTTTCTGTTTGGGTTCAGTTTAAGCACATTCCAGATACAATATCCTTATGTCATATAGATGTCGTCATAAGTAATCTTAGCCTGCTCATAGTTGGCTAAAATGACATGATTCACAGCCGATGATGTCATCAGCGTCTCCGGATGATGCCATCGGAAAAAACATATTTTCTTTTATCTTTGTAACTTTATTTTATCCTGGCGCCGGATCTGAGGAGACCCCCTCTGAAGAATCCCCCTCCCCTGTCCATTTTGGTCGATCTCTCTCCCCTTACTATCTCGCTCTTCATCTCTTTCGTCTGTCTGGCTCTCTGTTTTCTTTCCACCCCGATGCCCCCCAGCAGAACAGATAAAGTCGTATATCAACCTTGACAGGGACAGATAGAAGGCCCCAGATGGCACCCTACTCCCTTTATAGTTCACTATGTAGGGAATAGGGTGCCCATTTGGGATGCACCCAGAGAGACAGCACCTGCCACACGAGTCCTGTCCACAGTGACTGACTGACTGTTTGTCTGGCTGGTCGTGTTATGCTATAACGACCATCACCAACAGGATGTCACGTCACTTCCAACCAGCACTCAGACGGAGACGGCAGGTAGCCTAGCGGTTTAGAGCATTGGGCCAGTAACCGGAAGGTTGCTGGTTTGAATCCCAGAGCCAACTAGGTGAAACATCTGTTGATGTGCCGCTGAACAAGGAACTTAACCCTAGTTGCTCTGGATAAGAGTGTCTGCTACGTGACTAAACAAAAAACAGGGAGATGTGGCTTGATGGTCATAATTTCAACAGGGTTTGATGTGGACTGAAATGGGTGTTGGTACTGTTTATAGAGGAGCCTGTACATATTACTGGTGAATACTGGCCCAATTCAGGCACTGGTCATAAGTCATTTTTTGTTTAGTGTGCCAGTGGAACCAAAGGAGAAAAGGGGGAAATGGTCTGTCAATGTATTATCTTTCCCTTCAGCAGGAAAATGGCTCCGACAGACATAGCAGCTCACCTTCTAGCTCCTAAGCAACTTTGGAGTATTTTTTGTCCTTCACCCAGTACCCTGCCATGAACTTAAGTCACTGTCACTAGCCGGCTACCACCCGATTACTCAACCCTGCATCTTAGAGACTGCTGACCTTTGTACATAGACATGGAACCACTGGTATCTTTAATAATGGAACACTGGTGACCTTAATAATGGAACCCTGGTGACCTTAATAATGGAACACTGGTGACCTTAATAATGTTTACATACTGTATTCTAGTCAATTCCATCCCATTCAACCATTGCTGTATAAATACTATTGTATCCTATGTATTCTACATATATACTAAATATTCTCTCCACATACAGTCCACAATGTCTATACATCCCATCATATATACATATTTATATTTATACTCCAACATTGCTTGTCCTAATATTTATATATTCCAGTCTTTAACTTTTAGATCTGTGTGTTTTGTTGTGAATTGTTAGATACTACTGCACTGTGGGAGCTAGGAACACAAGCATTTCACTACACCCGCAATAACATCTGATAAATATGTGCATGTGAGTTAGAAAGCATCATTCTAAGAAATCCAGCAACTCTTGGAGGACAGTGGAAGTTGATAAAGATCTTCTTTCTTGGTAAAAGTAATAAAAAAGAAGCACTTTTATCAACTTCCACTGTCCTCCAAGAGTTGCTGGATTTCCAATTCCTGCTGTAGACACCAGCTAAGGCAGAGTAAATACACTGAGTAAATACACAATATGTTAACACTGGTACCACCATTCAGTGGCCATGTCATGAACAGATCAGTCTACTGACACCAACTAACTGTGAAGTGTGTCCAGTGAGAAAGAGAGAGATGACATGTCATAGAATGTTTGCATCACAACCAAGTCTGTGGCCCTGGTTGATTGGTGCTGTTGGCATGGTTATAGGTTGGTTTACTACTAATAGTAATGTGGAGTTAAAATGGCTGGTCACAGATCTCTTCCTAAAACCAGGGGTGGTAAAACCGCCCCACCTCTCTTTCTGTCACTCACTCTCAGCTGTTTCCCCTAGTGCGGCCAGTCACTTGACCTATCCTCGTGCTCCCCTGTGTGCGCACTAACAGCTGCGTCCAGGTGACACCGGTGGTGACACCTTTTACCTGCAGAGCGCATGGACTGCCCAGTGCCGCGTCCAACTCTGGACCCATTTCAAAATATACAAAGTTGACTATAAACAATGTACTGGTCACCCTCCATTATACTACTCTTATGGCTAAACGACACCTGAAACGTGTCAAGAACAAATTTGTGATGTATATAATTAGCGCCAAACATACTAGTATCAACATATTAACTTTAGCATTGTTTAAACTGATATAAAATCATCCTTGTCACGGTCTACACAAAAGGCATGTACATTAATAGGATAACAAATGAAAGACTATGTAAAATAAGAATGAAAAAGAATGAGGAATATTCATATTCTTGTGCCATGTGCGTAGTCAAATTCCTCTTACCACACAGACACAAAAGATCAGCAATATTTCTGAACATGTAAAACCAAAAAATATGATAGAAATTACTTACTTCAGACGCTAATCCCTGAAAGAATCAATATCTATGGTAAATTGATTATTTCCCTTTAGTGAAAAAAAAGCGGTACTTGAATTGTTCATGTGTTACTAACACGTTACACAGTCAGTTACTGTGGGTCTTGTGAAACTTCACTTTCCATTCGGTTAGTTCCTCGTCACAACTTCATTACATCTGCATGGCTTTAAACCCCTCCTCCCCAGTCTACATAAATGGGACTCCCCACCCATACACAAAACGCCGCAACGAGTTTCCATTTACGCATGCACGCCCAGTTGTCAGTGGTACTTTACAGCTGTCAAATCATCAAACACTTCTCTACTGCGCCACCTTGTGGCGATATAAAAAAATATATACACTAACAGCATAATGTTTTTCCTGGTGATGGTAGACAACATCAGGGTTTCCCAATGTAGGCTGTGTATGTAGGCTGTTTTTTGCCCTAGCACTACAGCCGATTCAAATAACCAACTCTTCATCAAGCTTTGATTATTTAGGGAAGGGGGGGGGGGGGGCAGGACAGAGTTTGGGAAACCCTGGACTACATGGTGAGGAGCCATATTGAGACACACCGTGGCTTTACAATGTGAAGAATACCCTAACCACAGCCATGTATTTAAATACATTGTTCTGACCCCCAACTGTCAAATTAGCAACCACAGAAACGTACATTTAAATTAACCATTTTATTGTTTATCCCATAAAGCATTTTCCATATTTGAAATAGCAGTAATGTGACAGACAGCAATGGAACCATTTACAATAAACAAAATACATTCCCACCTTAACTCAGTCAAAATAAATTTAAAAAAAAAGTTCCAATAACTCCACTCAATGTGTATTTCTTTGAAGTCGTTCATTTTACGAAATTATTTTGCTTATTGGTTTCAGATGAAGACAGAGAGCACAGTCAGAACGCTAGAGAAACGGAGATGGAACGAGACCTCTTCTCTCAGCATCTCTCCCTCATCCCTTTCTTTTGTAAAGCCACCCTGTCAGACTGCCCCTCTTCTCCTCCCTAATCCCCCTTTTCCACTCGGATTCTTACACCTATTAATGATTCTAATAATAACTCCCACCCTTTACTACATTCAGAAAATAAAATAGCACCCCTAATTCTTTACAGGCACAGTAGGGGTACTACAGATGCCACAGCAACAATTAATCAGAATTACCGTAGTAGTTATATCAATCATAATAACAAAAAAAAAATGTTGCAAGTCTGGGGGGGGGGGGAAAGCAAGCAAATTTGGTGTGTAGTAAATAAAATAGAAAAGTGTTCCCAGCCCTAACAAACCCACTACTACAGGGGAAGTGGTAATGGTGTCCACATAAGCAGGCTACACAACTTTGTACCTTTAGTTCATGGTGTGATGTCACAGTGGCTGTTAAGACTATCAAAACACATAGGTCAACTAGTAGAATGGTAGAGTAGCCTAGCTAAAATATGATGCAATTTCTCAGCCTGACAACAATGTCAGAGATGTTGGAGCCTTCCGGAGGCAAGTCTACTACTTCTAGGCCTACGTGAGGATTGTAACAACTTTAAGGACGCAGTTCCAAGCTGGAATCGTGTGGAGGACATCAGACCGAATCTGGTCACGCAAAAAGAGATACCAAGCCTGCACCTAAAGCTCATTACTACCCAAACTGGACAGTTCTAGTATAGATCAACAGTCAGCGTGTTTGAGGAGGATGTGTTTGAGCAAGGCACAGCGCAGAATCACTCATCTTGATCACATAATGAGTAGTTATTTAGAAAGCAAGGTGATTTGGAGATCAGTGATTCTGAGCAGTCCATCTGCAATGTAACAGTAGTCAATCTCAAACATGCATGATGATAAGGAGACAAAAGGGTGTGATGTCATAAAGAGTAGCCAACCTTTATCAGAACCATACATGGAGGCAACATCCATTCTGTAGCAAAGTTGGGCATAAACATTTTTTTTTTTAAATCGGACAGAAATCAAAAAAAGAAAACAATTCAGGGATGTTAATAAATATGAATAGTGCAGTGAAAATAAACGCAAAACCTTTTACTTTTCAAAATTCACCTTTGCCAGCCCATAACCCTAAGAAATACACATTAAAGAAGTACTCTGCTGTCCTCTTCTCTAGACACAGTTTGATGACATCTAAATGAAATCAAATGTTAATTGATTATTGATTGATTTCTGAAGCTGGCTGGAATGTCAGTGTGTGGCCAGTCTGACTGATGCTGGAAGATCATTCAGCTCTCGCTTTTCATCCAGTCATCCCTCCATTCCCTAGACTGGACTGAAGAAGCTTCTCCCTCGCTTTCTCTCTACCTTCCCACCTGTCACCTTACAGGTAGAGAAACTGGAATGAACTTAATAAGTACTATCTTATGTTAGAAATCATCTATAGACAGGAATTTGCCTTTCAAAATTGAATAAATATGCAGGAGAGTTCAAGACACAAGCAACGGCCATATTCAATCAAATCTGGGGAGAAAATAAACACTCATTCTGAGTGGCCAGAAAGAATGTTTGAATCAACTACAAAGTTGTGTTTCTTCTCTGGTTTGTCACACATTGTAAAAATTATGTTGTCAAGGAGCTACGTGAACCAAAACGTGCGTTCTTTCTGCACAAGAGGAGTGGTATTTTCAAGACCTATTCCGCTAACTCGTTAAACCAGGCTTGATTAAATAGGACCTTGAGTTTTGTAAAATCCCTCATGGTCAGGGCCCGTATTAAAAAAGTCAGAGTGCTGAGCTAGGATGTATCAGCTCCCTCCTCTTCACTTCCTTTATCCCTCTTTCTCTCACCGTCTCAGACTGTTCACCTTTCATCCCGGGCTTTATCCCTCAAAATGTATTATTTATTTTTTTTTCTTTCCCTGCACTCCATCTTCACCTCAACTTGCTGCCCTATTTATTTTATAGTTCCTTCCCTTTCATTCATTCCCCAAACCCCTCCTACCCCCTCTTTTCCCCTTCACTCATAGAACATGTTAGTAATATCAGAGTCCAGGCTGTAAATCCAGACCAATAGAGGGAACGACATTAAAACGAACGACCAGGACACGCCCTTGAACACCCTGCTTACGGCGGCGGTCATGCCCCCTGGCCCTTGACCCCTCCGCCGGCGCTCCCGCTCCTCCTCCTGGCGCTCCACGTCGGTACCCGGCTCGATCCAGTTCCGGGCCAGGAACTTAAGGGCCTCGTCCATGAAGATGACGGGCAGGGACATCTTGAGGACCACAACCCACTGTGGCCACGATAGTGGGCGGATCTGGAACACCACCTGGATGGGAGAGAGGGGAAGGGAGAGAGGGGAAGGGAGAGAGGGGAGAGAGAAGGCAAGGGGTGGTTAGACAATGAGATATCGGAGAGCACAATGTAACACACACACACAGGCACTTCACTGTTCAGCAGAGGTCATTTTGGCACTTTTTTTAATTCAGTCAAGTCTTAGTCCCATTTTTGTCATTTGAATAATGATTTAGTCTAACCTGTCAAAATAATGAAAACAAATGGGCCATTTTGGTCAACTAAAATGTCCTTTCATTTTAGTCACATCACATTTGTATTGCCTCATTAACCTATAGTAAATATAATCATATTCTTCCACAAAGCATAAATAAGAATAATATTATTATATAAACTCAACAAAAAAAGAAACATCCTCTCACTGTCAACTGTGTTTGTTTTCAGCAAACTTAACATGTGTAAATATTTGTATGAACATAACAAGATTCAATAGCTGAGAAACTGAACAAGTTCCACAGACATGTGACTAACAGAAATTGAATGTGTCCCTGAACAAAGGGGGGGGGGGGGGGGGGGGCAAAAACAAAAGTAACAGTCAGTATCTGGTGTGGCCACCAGCTGCATTAAGTACTGCAGTGCATCTCCTCCTCATGGACTGTACCAGATTTGCCAGTTCTTGCTGTGTGATGTAACCCTACTCTTCCACCAAGGCACCTGCAAGTTCCCAGACATTTCTGGGGGGGAGAATGGCCCTAGCCCTCACCTTCCGATCCAACAGGTCCCAGACGTGCTCAATGGGATTGAGATCCGGGCTCTTCGCTGGCCATGGCAGAACACTGACATTCCTGTCTTGCAGGAAATCACACACAGAACGAGCAGTATGGCTGGTGGCATTGACCTTCCAGCATGACATGTCAGGTTGAGCATGCAGGAAGGGTACCACGAGGCAGGAGGATGTCTTCCCTGTAACGCACAGCATTGAGATTGCCTGTAATGACAACAAGCTCAGTCCGATGATGCTGTGACACGCCGCCCCAGACCAAATCGATCCCGCTCCAGAGTACAGGCCTCTGTGTAACGCGCATTCCTTCGACGACAAATGCGAATCCGACCATCACCCCTGGTGAGACAAAACCGCGACTCGTCAGTGAAGAGCACTTTTTGCCAGTCCTGTCTGGTCCAGCAACGGTGGGTTTGTGCCCATAGGCTCAAACATTGTTGCCGGTGAGGACCTGCCCTACAACAGGCCTACAAGCCCTCAGTCCAGCCTCTCTTAGCCTATTGCGGACAGTCTGAGCACTGATGGAGGGATTGTGCGTTCCTGGTGTAACTCAGGCAGTTGTTGTGACATCCTGTACCTGTCCTGCAGGTGTGATGGTCGGATGTTCCGATCCTGTGTAGCTGTTGTTACATGTGGTTTGTCAAGGTGAGGACCATCAGCTGCCGTCCTGTCTCACTGTAGCGCTGTCTTAGGCGTCACCCAGTACGGACATTGCAATTTATTGCCCTGGCCACATCTGCAGTTCTCATGTCTCCTTGCAGCAGGCCTAAGGCACGTTCACGCAGATGAACAGGGACCCTGGGCATCTTTCTTTTGGTGTTTTTCCAGAGTCAGTAGAAAGGCCTCTTTAGTGTCCTAAGTTTTCATAACTGTGACCTTAATTGCCTACCGTTTGTAAGCTGTTAGTGTATTCACGACCGTTCCACAGGTGCATGTTCATTAATTGTTTATGGTTCATTGAACCAGCATGGGAAACAGTGTTTAAACCCTTTACAATGAAGATCTGTGAAGTCATTTGGATTTTTACGAATTATCTTTGAAAAGACAGGGTCATTTATTTTTTTGCTGAGTTTATAAGAATTATCTGGCCATGTAAATTCCTAATTCCGCCTACATAGATATTACACACTAAATAAACAGACAAACGCAGAGAGCGAGACACAGATGGAATGAGAGAAGCACCATCACTAGATGTTGCCGCAAAGTAGTATGGTTGCACCTCCATCACGCGGTTGCGTCATTGCCATTGATAACAACGTTCCAGACGCCCCGGCCACATTGATGTCCAAAAGTAAAATGGGAGCTAATGACTGTTTCTCCCACTGATGTAGTAGAGTCACTAAACCTCGAGTTCGAATTGATTCCCAAGTCCCCTGTGCTCAAGTCCGAGTGGCTGAAGTCAGAGTCCGTGTTACCCAGTCAGATATAGTGTAGTGGGATGCGGAATTTAGTCAACTAGTTTTAGAACGGCCCGCAATATGCTTTATGAATGTAAAATGCGGCCTGCCAATGCACGACAGAAAGGGGAAAAAAAACGTAGCGGCAGAATTATGGGTCATGTCTTTTGAACGGATAATCAAGTCATTCTGAGGAAAAGAGGGAGGCTTGGCTACGTTGGTTACAGAACCTGTATATGTAATTTAGTGGGAAAAGAGGGAGGTTTGAGCGAGACAAAAAAAGTCTGCTTTTCTATAGTCTACTCAAGGGAGAAAAGCATAGCCAGGTTGTCGTTTTACTATTAAAGTTGTTTTTAATTTCGTAAAAGAAGCTTGTGTTTCTTAACCAGGCAAAGGATAACTAACTAGAAGGCTGGTGGTGACTGGTTAGCTATGGGGAAGCAAGAGTCGCCACCACGATGTGTATAATCGGAGGGGGTGCCGGAGCGGAGCCGGTCTGCTCACACTCAACGCTAGCTCCCCTGCAGCTCACACTCAACGCTAGCTCCCCTGCAGTTCACCAGCAGATGTAGGCTGTGTGTGCTGTGCCGGGTGTGGGGCATCCTTCCCTGCGCATCTGTGCTGCTAATATTAATTGTGCACATCACTGAAAAGCTCTCCCACATTTATTTTCCAGTCCATTTAGTAGTCAGATTTTAGTCAGAGATTTCATCTAGGTCTCGTTTTAGTCAACTGAAATGAAAAATTATTTTCATTTAAGTTAGTTTTTTCTGAGTCTATTTAGTCAGTTATAGTCACGACAATTGCCACTGAAAAATAGGTGTTTGACTAATATGTTATTGTTGTTGACAAAATTATGCCAGATGAACGAACACACACACACACTTACAGGCAGGGGGTCAACGTAGAGGATGAGGAAGTGGAGCGCCATGGAGAGACAGATGGCTCCCACCAGCCAGGGGTTGGACCAAGGAGGCATCTTCAGGAGGGACTGGTTTTCTGACAGACTGAGGACGAGGACACACACAGCAGAGCTCAGAGGCGGACAAGTACAAACTCAAAAGATGGCAATAAAATATTGATGCTAACGCAACAGAACTCTGGATATCAGTACAAAGTCAGATGTCAGTAAAATATCCACACTTATACTAAATAATCTGATATAAATCTACTCGATTGAATAATCACGCATATCATGATCATTTTTTTTGTTTAATTTGACTTAAACATTTATGTCTGATTGAAAAGAGCAAAGGTGGACAACAAATGCAATAGAACTGAATGAACTTTACAGTTGATATTCATACATGCAGAATGTACTGTGACTAATAAACAAAAATGTTATCGCACGAGAACTAAACCTGTTCTGTGTCGCGTCATAAATAATGATCTCTATGACCGATGCTAAGTACCGCAAGGAATCGTTGGGAGTTGCAGTTTTAGTAGCGTACCTGTTGAGGGCGTTGCACATCTCTATGGTAACGAGCACGGACAGGGCCATGGTCATGGGGTAGGGCGACTCGAACACTGAGCACTGCACCCCCGCAAACTCCCCGTGGCCTTCACTGCACTGGAGATAGTGGGACTGAGAGGAGAGAGAATGGAGAGAGAGCAGGGAGTGAGAGGTCGGAGGTTAGAGACGGTAAAGTAAGAGAAGTGAGAGAAGAGGGACGTGTTCTTACCAGTTGGTAGAAGGAGAGTTTGGGTCCGTCGTGTGCTGCCATGAACCACCAGGCTGCAGCTCCTACTGTGGCCGCTCCCACGTAGCCTGAGAGAGAGGTCAAAGGTTAGATGTGTATATTCTAGAATCCCAGCTGATATTGTGACATAAAATCAAATCAATCGTCCAAATGTTATTGGTTTACAAATACATCTGTCACAAAGTGCTCACGAGGCTACCTCTGCAAAGTATACAAGTTCAAAATACAAAAACCCTGTCTGTTCAAGATATAGATCGAGATATACTAGATTTACTCACATCCGACAATGAGGTATCTGCAGAAGAGCCATCCGGAGATGAGTGGCTCCTTGGGGGAGCGTGGGGGGCGGGACATGATGTCCAGGTCGGGGGGGTTGAAGCCCAGGGCGGTGGCCGGGAAGCCGTCTGTCACCAGGTTGACCCACAGCAACTGGACCGGGATCAGGGCCTCGGGCATGCCCAGAGCAGCGGTCATGAAAATACTGGAGGGAAAAGGGTGAGAGAGGGATACAACATAATAATTCAGAAATCCTCTCTCTCACTGTCCCAGACCACCATTTTCCCTCATGGTTGAAGGGATTAACTTATCTCCTTTTTAAATTTCCCTTCTCCCTATTGTCACCTGACCTAAAAGGTAATCCTCTCCTAAATGTGCACCACTGTTCTGTTATCCTTCCCCTTTATTTATAACCGTAACCCCACCACCCTCTCTCCCTCCCCCGTTTCCATCTCCCTCTCCACACCATACAACCTCTCCTATAAACTGTTTTGTTCTGTTATAGATGGCTTTCTCTTCCTTTCCTCTAATCCATCCCTCTCCTCTAATCCATCCCTCTCCTCTAATCCATCCCTCTCCTCTAATCCATCCCTCTCCTCTAATCCATCCCTCTCCTCTAATCCATCCCTCTCCTCTAATCCATCCCTCTCCTCTAATCCATCCCTCTCCTCTAATCCATCCCTCTCCTCTAATCCATCCCTCTCCTCTAATCCATCCCTCTCCTCTAATCCATCCCTCTCGTCCCCCTATCCTCACCAGACAACCTCTCCTATGTTGGAAGAGATGAGGTATCGTATGAACTGCTTCATGTTGTTGTAGATGGCTCTGCCCTCTTCTACAGCCGCTACGATGGTAGAGAAGTTATCATCAGCTAAGATCATCTCAGAGGCGGACTTGGCCACAGCCGTGCCTGAACCCATGGCGATACCGATCTCTGCCTTCTTCAGGGCTGGCGCATCATTCACTCCATCACCAGTCTGGGGGAGAGTGGGATGGAGGGATGGGAGGGGGCAAGAACAGGAGGTGAGTCAAAACAAGGGAGGAAACGCATGAAAGGCCCCACACAATGCAAACATGCCTTCTCAAACATGCATTTTTAAGTGTCAAAGTAGAGCCCTAGACAGGGACACTGCTGCCAACAGAGATACACATTCACCAACCCCCTAAACACACTCACACAGCCCCCTCTCACCATGGCTGTGATGTCATCAAGGCTCTGTAGGTACTCCACGATACGGCTCTTGTGTGTGGGCTCCACACGGGCGAAGCAGCGTCCGGTACGACAGGCCTGCCTCTGGAGGTGGGGGGGCAGCTCGTCAAACTCCCTCCCCGTCAAGCCCCCTGAGAACGGGTCATCCCTGCCCGCCTCCTCCTCCTCCTCCGTGATGATGCCCACGCGACGACAGATGGACATGGCCGTGCCCTTGTTGTCACCTGAGGGGGGACGTGAGTTTAGAGGTAAGATGTTAGATGGAGAGATGACACCCAGCAGGAAAAACGGGTTGAAATTGCGTTATTGGGGCCGGGCCGATACCAGGATCGTGGCAAGTAAACACAAATAGGATTTAACTTTGAGGAAAAAAACCCTAATGTCACATTAACTTAATTTTCCAAGCTAAAGCATACAATATTTGACATAGAGCAGCTTTTTAAAAGGACAAAAAAAAAAAGGTGTCTGCATTCATTTTTGCATTTGAAAAAAAATATTGCAATACTGGTAAAGTCCCAGCCGTTCACGTTATAATATCATTTTAAGGTAGACGAGTGTGAGGCTAGAAATTCTGTTCAGTTGACTTTATTGAATCCCCTTGGATTATGTGTCTTGCGTCTCCCCATCCATCAAACATGTATCACAACACAACAAACAGAGGGAGTGTGTGTGAAGCGTGTCATACCGGTGATCATGATGACCCGGATGCCAGCCTGTCGACACATGCGGACCGCACCAAGTACTTCCTTCCTGGGGGGGTCCAGCATCCCCACGCAGCCCACGAAAGTCAGGTCCGACTGGGGGGAGGACATTGTTGTTAATTTAACGCCAATCAAATAAAACTAAATAAAATTTGAAGTGACTTTAAAATCCACAACACACTTTAGTCAATAGGCAATAAAAGAGATTAATAAAGTGCATAATAACACAAAGGATGAAATAATCCTAAAAAAAAAAAAAAAAAAAGCTCACCTCGTAGTCGGCGAAGGTAGCCGAGTTCTCCAGGTTGAGGGAGCGTATCTCGGGGGGCGAGTCCCGGGTCGCCATGGCGAGGCATCGGAGGGTGTCCCGCCCCGTGGCCCACTCCCTGACGGTCCCCTGGAGCTGCTCCCGGCCCGCTGGCGTCATGGGCACCCGCACGCCCCCGTTCACCCGGATCCAACGGCAGCGCTCCAGCACGCTCTCCGGAGCTCCCTGGGAGAGAGACGACAAGTTGATACAAAGTGGGGAGATGGAGGAGAGAGAGAGTGCAAGAGAAAGAAACACGCAAGGAACAGAAACGACAGACAGACAGAGAGAGAGCTGACCTTGACAAACATCTTGGCCCCAGTGGCAGAGCGGCTGAGCTTGTTGGGAGAACAGAACACTGACATGGACTTCCTGTCACGAGAGAACTCCAACGTCAACTCCTTCCTCATCAACTGTTTTATCACCTGATGGAGAGGATAGAGGGAGGGAGAGAGAGGAGATATATCATTCAATCATCCTGCCAGGAGGTAAATTAGGTCAGCACATCTCAATGGTACACACACACATTTTATTTTAAAAAACACAGACACAGATCTTTTGATTTTACAGACACACACACCGAGCAGCAGGCAGTAGCTCTCTCGACAGCGGACAGTCCTCGGAGGTCTGTGTCGAACACGTTCATCTTCTCCACCAGACAGCACAGGGCCGTCTCTGTGGCTTCGCCTACCTTCTCATACACACCCTTAGACTGGGACACACACCCACAGGTTAAGGGTCAACAAGGATATTATTTGAATGTATTATTCCAAACAGATGCTACTGGACTGGAACAAAAAAGTAGCTCTCCAGGACTAGAACTAAGAAGTGTCTGTCCATGGACATTTGTGTGTATCATGGTGTGCAGTGCAGTGGTGCTGGTGTGCAGTGCAGTGGTGCTGGTGTGCAGTGCAGTGGTGCTGGTGCGCAGTGCAGTGGTGCTGGTGCGCAGTGCAGTGGTGCGCAGTGCAGTGGTTATGGTGCGCAGTGCAGTGGTTATGGTGCGCAGTGCAGTGGTTATGGTGCGCAGTGCAGTGGTTATGGTGCGCAGTGCAGTGGTTATGGTGCGCAGTGCAGTGGTTATGGTGCGCAGTGCAGTGGTTATGGTGCGCAGTGCAGTGGTTATGGTGCGCAGTGCAGTGGTTATGGT
This sequence comes from Salvelinus fontinalis, assembly GCF_029448725.1. Classification (NCBI taxonomy): domain Eukaryota; kingdom Metazoa; phylum Chordata; class Actinopteri; order Salmoniformes; family Salmonidae; genus Salvelinus; species Salvelinus fontinalis. The sequence goes on from NC_074706.1 coordinate 17,929,299, forward strand.
GCGCAGTGCAGTGGTTATGGTGCGCAGTGCAGTGGTTATGGTGCGTAGTGCAGTGGTTATGGTGTGTAGTGCGCAAAGTAGGCTGGCGCTGTTCTCACCTCGTTGTAGTCCAGAGAGGAGTCGTTACACAGAGCACAGATAGAGGCCATCTCCACCAGGCCCTCATACTGACTAGACTTCACTAACGTCTCATCCTTATACCTGAGGGAGAGAGAGAGAGAGAAAAGGACAAGGAGAAGAGAGTTAATAAGGGTGGATATGGAAGATGACATGGAGAGAGTTAAGAGGGAGAGAGTGTAAGAGAGAACGGGGAAAGATGGAGAGAGAAGTAAGGGATTGTGAAAAGCCATAAGAGGGGGAGAACGAGACTAGAGAAAGAAAGAAGAGGGGAACCAAATATTAGAAAGATAACATTTCTCAGCATCTTAAAGGACCAGTGCAGTCAGACATCTGATTCGTCTGTAATATATATATATATTTCCACACTGAGGTTGGAATAAAACAGAAATTATGAAAAATTATCATGTCCATTTGACAAGACTGCCTGAAATTTCAGCCTATTTTGGTGGGATGGAGCTTTGGCCTGGCTGGTGACATCACCACGTGGTAAATTAGTTAATACACCAATAAGAAAGAGTTCCAAACCCCTCTGCCAATAACAGCTAGTTTTCAGTTTTCCCCTCCCCACTCAGACAGCCCTAGCAAAATTGGGGATGAGTGATTCGTCATGACATCTAATGCTTTCAATACAACTGGGAACTCCAAAGAAACGAGAACAAATCATGATGTCCCTGATCTTCAGGTCAGAATTTCTAGAACGCTCTAGAAAGATGCCGGAGTTTCTGACATGGAATCTCATGTTGGATGACCATTCAAAGCGATTTATCCCGGTCTGGGCTCGTTTTGTTCCTGAGTTCCCAGTTACCTTGAACGTGGCAATCATCAGTTAAGGGTTAAAAAGGTTAAAGGCACTCACACTTCCCCTTCCGGGGCGTAAGTCGATCCAGTCACCGAAAACTCACTCAGGGCGCATCGCTCCCCTGACACACTGTCCACAACAAATATCTACACACACATGCAGATACAGACAGACCGGGTTAGAAAATACACACTCATTGTCACAATCAGTAAGGTTAGGTCAGCATCAGGCTGAGTGTCTGTCAATCAACATGCCAAACCATCCCACTTTCAGGTCAGCGCCAGGGAACCACTCTTCACCCAATCTCCATTTTTCCCCTCCCTCCCTCTTTCTCACCCGGTGGACAGACATCTGGTTGGTGGTGAGGGTACCAGTCTTGTCGGAGCAGATGACGGAGGTGCAGCCCAAGGTCTCCACAGAGGGCAGACTGCGGACGATGGCATTCTTCCGGGCCATGCGTCTGGTCCCCAGAGCCAGGCAGGTGGTGATCACAGCGGGTAGGCCTGCAGGGGGGGAGGGGGGGGTACAATATTGAATAGGGTGAAGGGACGGTTAGTGGGGTTAAATATATGGTTCCATAATGGTTCTTCCGAGTCAGGTAACAAAAGTACACTGGCTGATCAATCTATTTATCGAGTTAGAGTCTACATGGACACAGAGAGTAGCGGTCTTGAGAGAATTCATTTCGGTTTAGATTGCTCAGAATAGATTGGAATTGACTCATGCTCTACTTTGTGTGTGTCACACAGAGGCAGAGAAGGAAATGAGAGAAGAGAGAGGAGAGATTGGAAAGAGAGAGGAGAGAACAGAGAGAGGTGGTTGGTCCCACCACGTACCCTCAGGGATGGCAGCTACAGCCAGTGCCACAGCGATCTTGAAGTAGTAGACAGCCCCTCTGAGCCAACTGCCACCGTGGACCGGGTCATTGAAATGGCCTACGTTGATACCCCAAACTGCCACACAGATCACTGTGATCACCTAGAGGGAGGGAGAGAGAGAGCCTGTAATCACAACACTGCCACTCACAATTTTTATATATATATTTTTTTATATATTTAACTAAACAAGTCGGTTATAAACAATACAGCTGACAGATTAAATAAAAGGAATGAGGGAAAGAAAGAGGGACGAGAAGGAAAGTCCATGTACCTTGGACAGCTGTTCCCCAAACTGGTCCAGTTTCTGCTGCAGCGGTGTTCTCTCTGGGTCGGTAGCAGCCATCTCGTCACGGATCTTCCCGATCTCAGTCTGCACCCCTGTAGCTACCACCACACCTATAGCCCTGCCTGCCGCAATGTTGGTGCCCTGGAAGAACAACGATATAAAGCAATGTGTTGGTGCACTCTAACTACTACAGGAGTTTGATCTGTAAAGCAGCATACTTTCCCAGATCAAAGTCATCGCTATAACATTGAAAAACGAGTCCGAGAAAAATAACGTAGGGATTACAGTCAGCACAAGAGCAGAAAGACGTCTTTTCAACCAGAAATTCACACTGTATTTTCAACATTTTGCTAAAGACATTTAAAACCACAATGAAGTGTTTTCCAACGTATTGTGCTCATAGGGTAGATGTATTATAAATCACAAATTGTGTTTTAACTATGTAGGTGGCGTGGGGATCAACGACATGCATCACACACATATTCGGTATCGCTTAGTGATATACAGAACGGAATCAGTACGTGGTCTAGTACCAACACAGCCCTCGATGGTCCAGTTCGATTGCGCCACTATCAGTAACCTGGAAGACAGTGGTCTTGAAGCTCGTTCACCTGGCTCTTCAGAAGTGTATTAGGAGCACTTTAGTAGATTACGTCACGCAGTATATTATGTGTTTTTGTATGTGTCCTGTGCAAACAATGCAAGTGATGTTTTATTCAACAAACGGTTGAATCACACCTTCAACACTCACATCAAAGCATCACAGTGCACACACGCACGCTACTGAGTTCTGGTTCCTCTCTCACACCATATCTCCCATTAGATCAATAAAACACACACACACACACACTCGCTCTCCCACACTTACACAAACGTGCACACTTAAACAAAAGTGCACCTTTTGGCTTGAGGCCTTAATCCCACGTGCTGTGCTGGTCTATTTCTAATCAGATAATGACCCCCCCCCCACCCTCTCTTCCACCCACCCACTTACAGAGAACAGCATGTTTTTCTTGTCCTGGTTGACGGCTCGCGGGTCAGGCACTGGGTCTGTGTGTTTGATCACCGACACTGACTCCCCCGTCAGGATGGACTGGTCCACTCGCAGTGTGGTGGAGCAGATGGAGGTCAGCCGGATGTCTGCTGGGACTTTATCACCCACTGGGGGGAAAAGGGGCGGAACGGGGGAGGTGATGGTGATGGTTCAAGTCTTACATTGCAGAAATATATGGACACCCCTTCAAATGAGTGGATTTGGCTATATCAGCCACACCCATTGCTGACAGGAGTATAAAAATTGAGCACCAATATATCCATATCTCAGACTGGCCAATAAAAAGAAAAAATGAAGATGAGCAAAATAACACAGACACTGGACAGAGGAACACAGCAACCCGGAGTCACCTCTTCACTGTTGACGTTGAGACTGGTGTATTGCGGGTACTATTTAATGAAGCTGCCAGTTGAGGACTTGTGAGGCATCTCTTTCTCAAACTAGACACTAATGTACTTGTCCTCTTGCTCAGTTGTGCACCAGGGCCTCCCAAACCTCTTTCTATTCTGGTTAGGGCCAGTTTGTACTGTTCTGTGAAGGGAGTAGTGCACAGCGTTGTACGAGATCTTCAGTTTCTTGGCAAGATCTTACATGGAATAGCCTTAATTTCTCAGAACAAGAATAGACTGACGAGTTTCAGAAGAAAGTTCTTTGTTTCTGGCCATTTTGAGCATGTAATTGAAACTAAAAATGCTGATGCACCAGATACTCAACTAGCCTAAAGGCCAGTTTTATTGCTTCTTTAAAATCGGAACAACAGTTTTCAGCTGTGCTAACACAATTGCAAAAGGGTTTTCTAATGATCAATTAGCCTTTCAAAATTATAAACTTGGATTAGCTAACACAATGTGCCATTGGAACACAGGAGTGATGGTTGCTGATAATGGCCTCTGTACGCCTACGTAGATATTCCATAAAATAATCTGCTGTTTCCAGCCTCAATAGTCATTTACAACATTAACAATGTCTACATTGTATTGCTGATCAATTTGATGTTATTTTAAATAAGGGATTTTCTTTCAAAAACAAGGACATTTCTAAGTGACCCCAAACTTTTCAATGGTATTGTATATAACACATATTTGGTAATATCCTCCCTTTATAGTGGACCTTTGTCCAGCTACTGTATTTAGTTGTTTCAACTTGTGTATATTTCCACATTGAAGCCATGTAATTTCTTAGAACAATGTGGAATGCAAACAGGGTCAGGTTAACATACTGAATTTAGCAAATATTGGATAGGTCTACATTTTGCTCTTTAGTTTCTGTAAGCTGTTGAACAAACTATAACGGACTAACATTGGAATTGGAGTTGATCCCAAGGCAATACATAAAAGACCGTAAATACACAACTTAAAGCAACCACATATTTCGCCATGGAGCACGTTTCTGATTGGCCAGTGAGGGGCCAAGCCTTGACACACCCTAAACTTGTTTATTCATCAAAACCCAGCCCTTTACCGCCCATGCCAGCAACAGCGTTGATAATTATGGTTGTGAAAATAACAAAAATAATTCTGACACCGCTAGCGCTTAGATTGACCATTGTGTTAAGTCTGTTCTAATACAACCCATAACTTAGAACAGCATAACTAAACTAAAGCCCATAGAAAACTGCTTTTTTATTTTTATTTATGACCTGTCAATCAACCAAATTCATTGGTAAACATCTCAAAACCCTGCAAGATCATTGGCTCAGAGGGATAGACAGGCAGTGATGTGATGATTGATGCGATAAACAGTGTGTTGTGTTTCTTTAACAATTCTCCATGCATGATTCTCAAATAGCACTCTATTCCCTAGCTCTGGTCAAAAACAGCGCACTATAAAAGGGAATAGGGTGCCATTTGGGACGCATGCCCCAGTGTAAACTGTGACTGGTGTCACAAAGTTCCCATGCTCTTTAAGCCAAACATCGCCACTGTGAATCTTTGAGTCACACACACAAATAAAAAAAAACACTCAACCCCCATTTCCTCTGTTACTTCTTTGAAGCTCTAAGAATAGAAACGGATCGCCTTGAGGATTCGGCAATTGGGGCGGTCTTAACCCGTTGAGCTGTGTTGTCGCTAAAAGTCACACAGAAATTTGAAACTGACCCCCAAACTGCATTTTCAGTCAGATATCTGTAAAAAGATTGAGAAAATATTTGGGAAAGAAAGGTTAGCGTCGCTGAACCCGTCTGGCGACATTCCCAGAGCTTATCAAGATGCAGGGATATTGGGTTTTGTAGGCCTCTTCGAATATCACATCAACTGACAGCACCTTGATTCAATTATTAATTTCCCATAAAACCTTTCTTTGAGCTCCATGATGATGCGAGAGGGCAAAGATCCAACCCATACAGATACAAAAATGTCAAAGGTAACTAAACATTTTATTTTTGGAAATTTAAACAACTCAGTCAATAATAGAAAACTTTGGGTATGGGATTTGCTAAATGGGTATGGGATTTGTAGTTTCTGTTTCCCCCTACACACCTGCCACCTTCGCTGTGTCTCCACTCCCCAGGTACGATGTATAGAACACAAGGGACCTTTGAGGAGTTACAGAATTTGTAGTTTTTTCCCTTACCTGCTATAGTACCTCAATATCATAGGTGATTTTTTGGAGTTGCTGTTCTTCTTTCCATTATTGGAGGACTTCTAATATAAAGAACACTTGGGCCCCAAGACTAGAGGATGGTGGGATTTATCTGCCTACCGGCTATAGTACCTCAACAATGTTATCAGTTATAGTGTAGAACACTGTGGTCCCTAGAGGACTCTGGGATTTGTAGTTCTGCTTACCTGCCACCTCCACTATGTCCCCAGGAACGAGGTCCTTGGCCCGGACCCTCTGGACACTCTTCCTGTCCTGTCGGTACACCTTCCCCATCTCAGGCTCATACTCCTTCAGCGCCTCGATCGCATTCTCAGCATTACGCTCCTGGAAACACACACACGTGAATGAACACACATCGTCTCACACATTAATGTTTATGCATGAACACACACACACTTAGGAAGGAACACACGCTAATGCAACATGTCAAAACACTGTGTGACTTTACCTGCCACACCCCGACGATAGCGTTGGCGATGAGGATGAGGAGGATGACGAAGGGTTCCACGAAGGCTGTGATGGTCCCCTCTCCTTCCTCGAACCAGGCAAGAGTCTGCCAGAAAAGAGAGAGAGAAGAGAGAGGTTAAAGAGGAACTTGTTTTCAACAACCAAGAGAGTATGTGACCGGGATGGTAATACTGTGAGGATATAAAGAGTGAATAGTAATGCTCAGAGCAAAATATTGAAATAGCTATAAACATATGTCTGAACGACTTTGGGTAGCCTGTAACTTAGCCATTTACTGTAAAGTTACAGAATTTACAATAGTGTTCGTTCAGGTTGTCTGTGTGTGTGTGTGTGTGTGTGTGTGTGTGTGTGTGTGTGTGTGTGTGTGTGTGTGTGTGTGTGTGTGTGTGTCCTTACGAAGGAGATGCAGGCAGCCAGCAGAAGAATCCGAACCAACAGATCCTCAAACTGTTCCAGGACCAGCTCCCATAGCGACTTCCCTGGAAACACAGATGGAAAGAATGTAAATGCAGGGGATGGAGAGCGAGAGAGAGAGAGCGACCGGAGAGAGAGATAATGAACATCTTACCTTCTTCTGCCGGTAACTCTGCATCATGGAGTTCAGAAATCAAGAGAGAGAGAGAGATTATTATAAACATAGTAATAACATTACTATTTTCAGCCATCATCAATATCATCATCACATTACTAAACATAGGCCTAACGCGGGTGTCGTTACCTTATAATAATCATTGAAACAATTGAGTACTGGTGAGAGTAAAAGTCTGGCATTTTTTAATTTAAGGGTGAAATAGGGGTCAAGGGTTAAGGATTAGGAGTGAAGGGTTGGGGGCTGTGTCCCAAATGGCACCTATTCCATACTTTGGTCAAAAATAGTGAACTGTGTCCTATAGGCGCTGGTCAAAAGCAGTGCACTACATAGGTAATAGTGTCATTTAGGTCACGAACTAGGACATACCGTTTGGGCCCCATCTCTCCTTGCTTTTCCTCAGCTGTTCACAGCTCAGGCCTGTCGACTCATTCACAGAGAAATACCCCAACACCTCCTCGACCGTCTTAGTATGGGCATTGTCCATCCCTGAAGGAGAGCGGGATAGAGAGAAGGGGGGGGGAGAGAGCAGGATAGAGAGAAGGGGGGTGGAGACGGGGGGAGAGGATGGGGGAGACAAAGAGAGAGTGTGAAGGGGGATGCACAACAAATCAGTAGGAATACATAAAATTAAATCTTAACTAGTGAAAATAAAATGGAGGTGGAGATAGGAATTGTGTACTCTCCATTCATGATCTCACTGCACTGAATGAAACATGACCACAATATGGGGACCGACTTGATGCTGTAAATACCGATAATGTTGAGACCGAAATAACCGCCTGGGGACATTACAAAACGAGCATAGATAGTGAATCAGATGCACCTGTTACATGTAAATTAGGTTGATTTACAGCACCTGTTCGGTTCAGTAGGGGATTCAACACGATACAATAAACTTCGCAACATCATAATATACTAGAACCGTGGATCCTCTGTCACGTTGTGCTAAATGCATATATCGATTGTTCGAAGAAAATACAATGTCAGAATGTTACTGAAAGAATCATCTTCGCAGCATCCAACGCAGAGCTCAAGTGAGCACGCAGACAGGTCAACTGTTTGTCAACCATTCTCACATTATTTTACAAATAAAATAAAAGCAACGTCGTATGTTTGTTGATATACAACGTTAAAGTATTGTTGACGAGCTGTTAAATATATGCATTGAAGGTAAATGTCCTACTTCCAGGCCGATCCGCTGCGACGCCTTCAATATGCTAACGTTTGCTAACTGGCGTTGTCAGAATCGGTAACTAGCGAATAATCCTGTTTGCACGGGACGTTTACGCTCAATTAATTTAGGGAGACTTACCAGTACAATACGTATCCCGGTATTGCGTTGACTAACAACTAATTCTGAAACGTTGAGTAAATAACACAATATCAAAACAAATAGGATTAGAAAACCACAAAAAGAAAACGTTAATTCCCACGACGAAATGAGAAATCGATCTAACGTTACATTAACTGCCTGGCTATCTCTCCCACTGAATCGCTAGCTAACGTTACGTCCTGGAAAATTATAAGGAAGGCATTTTCAGAGAATAACAGTAATTTTCTTCCGGTACAACTAAGATTTGTTGGAGGCGTATTCCCCTACTTTTATATTTGATTACAACACCGATGTCGTGCGCTTTAATCCACCCGCTATGTCATAGCTATCTAAATAGCCGTTGCTTTATTTAACGCTAGGCCACAGAATTACACCGTTGTGCATCAGTGGCAGAAATCGTAGGAGCAGAAGTTAGGCCAATTAGAGACCTGGGATTTAGACTGAAATGGCTGTACAGCGAATCACATTGCAGTAACTACCATAAACCCGCCTACCGGTGATTTGCTGCAGGAGGGTGGAACCCCAACCTTGCCCTTGGCTCAGTGCTTGACCAATGAACGTGTTGTGCGACAGTCGTTTTTCAGATGATTGACTTCTGTACAACCCAATGGGTTCGTCAAGGACACTCGCTTCACGTTACCCCTGACCAATAGTAAAGTTTGTCAAGCAAAATAGGCGGGACGTAGATTTAAAGGTAAATCTCAGAGCTCCCTCCCCCAACGCCCATCTGTCCCCAGAATGCTAACGAGTGACGCGCAATATCAGACTTACTAGAGCGCCGACCTGAAGATCACCAACATCATGATTTGATCTCGTATTTTTCCAAGTTCCCAGTTGTTTTGAACGCGGCATGTCTGGTCGCATATGTACCTAAAGTCATATGTGGTCAGACATTATGTGCCCCCCGCCCCATCTCTCTCTCTCTCTCTCTCTCTCTCTCTCTCTCTCTCTCTCTCTCTCACACACACACACACACACACACACACACACACACACACACACACCCTCCTATCTGCTCTGTAAGACTTCAGCAGTAGGCTATTGCTAGTCTGACGCAACACATTGGCCTACATCACGTATTCTGGGCTATTACTCAAATCACATTTTATTTGTCACATGCTTCGTAAACAACAGATATAGACTAACACTCACGGGCCCTTCCCAACAACGCAGAGAGAGAAAAAAATGAAACTAAGAGAAAAATAATAAAACAAAGAATAAAAACACGATGAGTGACGAAAACTAGTCTGTATAGCTACATATGCACTGAGTAAACAAAACATTAAGAACGCTCGCGCTTTCCATGGACAACTGACTAGGTGAATCCAGCTGAAAGCTATGATCCCTTATTGATGTCACTTGTTAAATCCACTCAAATCAGTGTAGATGATGGGGAAGAGACAGGTTAAAGAAGGATTTTTAAGCCTTGAGACAATTGAGACATGGATTGTATACAGTCGTGGCCAAAAGTTTTGAGAATGACACAAATATTAATTTCCACAAAATGTTCTGCTTCAGTCTCTTTAGATATTTTTGTCAGATGTTACTATGGAATACTGAAGTATAATTACAAGCATTCCATAAGTGTCAAAGGGTTTTATTGACAATTACATGAAGTTGATGCAAAGAGTTCATATTTGCAGTACTGACCCTTCTTTTTCAAGACCTCTGCAATCCACCCTGGCATGCTGTCAATTAACTTCTGGGCCACATTATGACTGATGGCAGCCCATTCTTGCATAATCAAAGCTTGGAGTTTGTTAGAATTTGTGGGGTTTTGTTTGTCCACCCGCCTCTTGAGGATTGACCACATGTTCTCAATGGGATAAGGGCTGGGGAGTTTCCTGGTCTAAGACCCAAAATATTGATGTTTTGTTCCCCGAGCCACTTATTTATCACTTTTGCCTTATGGCAAGGTGCTCCATCATGCTGGAAAAGGCATTGTTCATCACCTAACTGTTCCTGGATGGTTAGGAGAAGTTGCTCTCGGAGGATGTGTTGGTACCATTCTTTATTCATGGCTGTGTTCTTAGGCAAAATTGTGAGTGAGCCCACTCCCTTGGCTGAGAAGCAAGGGGACCCTCAGGATGCTTTACTGTTGGCATGACACAGGACTGATGGTAGCGCTCACCTCGTCTTCTCCAGACAAGCTTTTTTCCGGATGCCCCAAACAATCGGAAAGGGGATTCATCAGAGACAACGACTTTACACCAGTAGTCCAATCCCTGTACCTTTTGCAGAATATCAGTCTGTCCCTGATGTTTTTCCTGGAGAGAAGTGGCTTCTTCTTGACATCAGGCCATCCTTCAAAAGTCTTCGCCTCACTGTGCGTACAGATGCACTCATGAAGCCTGCTGCCATTCCTGAGCAAGCTCTGTACTGGTGGTGCCCCGATCCCGCAGCTGAATCAACTTTAGGAGACGGTCCTGGCGCTTTCTGGACTTTCTTGGTCGCCCTGAAGCCTTCTTCACAACAATTGAACCGCTCTCCTTGAAGTTCTTGATGATCCAATAAATGGTTGATTTAGGTGCAATCTTACTGGCAGCAATATCCTTGCCTGTGAAGCCCTTTTTGTGCAAAGCAAGGATGACGGCACGTGTTTCCTTGCAGGTAACCATGGCTGACAGAGGAAGAACAATGATTCCAAGCACCACCCTCCTTTTGAAGCTTCCAGTCTGTTATTCGAACTCAATCAGCATGACAGAGTGATCTCCAGCCTTGTCCTTGTCAACACTCACTGAATCACTGACATGATGTCAGCTTGTCCTTTTGTGGCAGGGCTGAAATGCAGTGGAAATGTTTTGGGGGGATTCAGTTCATTTGCATGGCAAAGAGGGACTTTGCAATTAATCTGATCACGCTTCATAACATTCTGGAGTATATGCAAATTGACATCAAACAAACTTGATGCAGCAGACTTTGTGAAAATTAATATTTGTGTCATTCTCAAAACTTTTGGCCACGACTGTATGTGTGCCATCCCGTGTGTATCAAGAACGGTCCACCACCCAAAGGACATCCAGCCAACTGTGGGAAGCATTGGAGTCAACATGGGCCAGCATCCCTGTGGAACGGGGGGGAGGGGGGCAACTCAAGATTAGAAAGGTGTTCCTAATGTCTGGTATACTCAATGTGTATTACTGTGTCATAGGATGTGTCACTGTCCACACAACATTAGCAGGTAATAGCAACATCTGACTGTCCCTCTCTCTCTCTCTTCCTCACTCTGGTACATATACAATTGAAAAACTTTATTTTGAAATAGGTTACCTATAAAAATATGTATGTAAATATCTCAAAAGTGTACCAAATGTGTGACGTAGGCAGTGGTGTGTGTGTGTGTGTGTGTTTGTATGACAGACCTAACAAAAACAGATATTTGGGTAGAAAAGGGTATTTTAATTTAAAAAAGTGTAGTGTGATGGTTAGCAGTCAAACCCAAACTGAACAAAAGCAAAACCACGTGAACTTTGGACATTTCACTTTGATCTTCTCTGTCTCTCCACTTTCTTTTCCTCACAATGGATAGTCACTCCACAGGCTGAAAGACAAAACAGTACGAAGACAATATTTTACGACAATTGTATAATATCTCATTACTGTTATGCACTTGTAATGGTCCAGAATCAAGTGTGTGTGTTTTTGAGAGTTTTTTGTGTGTTTTTGACTGTGTGTGTGGTGTGTGTACACTCTTAGAAAAAATGTGCTTTCTAGAACCTAAAAGGGTTCTTCGGCTGTCCCCATAGGAGAACCCTTTGAAGAACCCTTTTTTGTTCCATGTAGAACCATTTTGGTTTCCATGTAAAACCCTTTCCACAGAGGGTTCTACATAGAAACCAAAAGACTTCTACCTAGAACCCAAAAGGATTCTCCTACGGGGACAGCCGAAGAACTCTTTTTTCTAAGAATGTAGATGCATTTGTGTATGTGTGTGTGCATCTGCTTGTTCGTTGTGTGTGTACTATTCTGATCATAGTACCAGTGTGTGTAGTCCGAGTCTGTGTCTGCGCTAAGCAGCATATCTCTGATCTCCTGAGGGGGGTTTAACCCATGCTGTGCAGCTCTCTCCCACCGCTGTAAGCGACTGATACCTGATAGAGAGAGTGTGAGTACAGTGTGAGTACAGTGTGAGTAGGAATGCTACTGTAGATCATAAAACACTATGAGATACAGGAAGGAAAACAATTGGATTGGTTTAAAACAATTCACAAAGCAATACGTCACAGGAGAGGAAACGCTAAAACATCCCACTATAAAGGAACAGTGCAAAGATGAAACACTGGCGCTCCGCTGTGCTGCATATTGTTATTATGCACAACGGTAGTAAACATGTGTTGTCAGATAGTTAACACCGGTTGCTGCAGGGTACCTGTGCAGGGTCCATACCGCCAGTCCTGGTCAAACTGCCTCAGCTCCTGCAGCTCTATCTCTCTGGCCGTGAGGGGGCGCGGCTCAGTGTCTGATTGGACGAGAGACAGGAAGCGAGGTTAGAGTGACACCACCATGACCAATCACATACAGCTGGGCAACAGTGCTCTATTGACAAGTTGAGTTGCATCACTGAATCACACATTTCCTCTCCGGAGACCAATAAAACTATTCTAGCACGCAATTTTATTCATTGTGTAAATAAAATTATTTGGGTTTCATTTGAAAACAGTAGTTCAATTTCATACTCTACTATGTTCCATCTGTCTTGTATGACTGCTGTGTGGTTTGTTGGACACACACACACACACACACACACACACACACACACACACACACACACACACACACACACACACACACACAAGTCTAACCCTTCTGGGGAGGCGATGGGGCCCTCTTCTCTCTCTTCTCCTCTCTCCTGGATCTCTTTACCACCTTGTAGGAGTCGGTGATGAGAGCTGCACGTTTGGCCGTCATGGCTGACAGACAGGCATACAGACAGAGAGGGTGTGTTTTCTACTGACATTGATGAGTAAGCAGTGTTTCTATTTCAATAGTAAAATTCAGAATCTGGGTTCTTGTTTCGTTTAAACTAAGTCTGCAGTATAGTTTGCGGGTTGACGTTACACACAGGGCATAACTACATTTTGACACAGCGACTGAACGTCCCACCCCCAACTTCAGTTCCTTTACAAATGGATTGAAGTCTCTAATGCAAACATTAGCTGCATAACTTGCAATTTCGACGATATTTCGTCACCAATGCAAAGTATTGTGAACATTTTGTATGCATTACTATCATATAACCTATTCTGCGCGTTTTCATAGGTTTCTTGCACTTGCGCAATTCTTTGTGTGCAAAAACGTTTTTTTATCAAGCCCTTGATATTGTTTTATAACATACCAGATCGCTATTCTGTTCGATGTCTTTCCACTTCGGTTTTTGCCTGACGATCAATTTGTATGTTCTCATGAACAAAACAATCGAAACGCAACAAACCCGGACCCAGAGAAGAAGAAAACGTCAAACGTAACACATAACAGCCTTGGTTACGTCACTTTCAACGCACACGACGTAAAGACTTGACATTCTCCCCACGCACAACATTACAAGTTGACAGCTACAACACAACGGTTAGTAACGTAAACAAGACATTATTCCACAGATCAACTTTAATCGGTAGACAATAACATGGTAGTGGCACCATTATAGCAAGATGTACTATATTGCATAATAGTTTTTACATGTCATACGGGTTGTTTACATGTCTCAGTCCCAATTTGCTTGACAGCTGACAGCAACACACGACAAGCATGTTTGGTCGGTTGTTATAATCATCACTTGCTAGGCCTACCGTGCTAAATTGTTGGGGCATGCAGTTCATACAGGCTTCCATATAAATCATTTAGATGTATTTCATTCAAGATTTAGTCCACTTCCTGCCCATAAAATGTAAATCATTGAAACAATATATATTTCTTACAAATGTGGAGTTAGACAGTGATATCTCTATGAGGTTGTGGTTAGTTTATACTATAGACAGTACAGTAGATACGATGAAAATATTATATATGCCATTTAGCAGACACTTTTATTCAAAGCGAATTACAGTTATGTGCATACACTTTATTTACGAGTGAGCCCGGTAATCGTACCCACCGTCCTGGCATTGCAAGCCCCAAGCTTTATCAATTGAGCTAGAGGACTAGTATAATGAAGGCAGGTTGTCCTCTCTCTGTGTGTGGTATTAGAGATACAGTGGCTCCTGAGGACCAGAGGAATAGCTGCCATGGCAGACACACTGGAGTTCAGTGACATTTACCAGGAGGTCAAAGGGTCATGGGCGAGTGTGTGTGTGTGAGAGAGAAATAGAGAGAGAGACTCGAGGAGAGACTGTCTGTGTGTGTTTCTGCACAGCAACAGATATCTGGCAATGCAGTAACAAGTCAACAGTTAAAAACTATTACCAACTATTCTAAATGTGTGTTTGTCTATGTTTACTTCAGGCGTTTCTATACTGTATATGTAAAGTTGAAGTCAGAAGTTTACATACACTTATGTTGGAGTCATTAAAAATCGTTTTTCAAGCACTCCACACATTTCTTGTTAACAAACTATAGTTTTGGCAAGTAGGTTAGGACATCTATTTTGTGCATGACACAAGTAAATTTTCCAACAATTGTTTACAGACAGATTATTTCACTTATAATTCACTGTATCACAATTCCAGTGGGTCAGAAGTGTACATACACTAAGTTGACTGTGCCTTTAAACAGCTTGGGAAATTCCAGAAAGGATGTCATGGCTTTAGAAGCTTCTGATAGGCTAATTGACATAATTTGAGTCAATTGGAGGTGTACCTGTGGATGTATTTCAAGGCCTACCTTCAAACTCATTGCCTCTTTGTTTGACAGCATGGGAAAATCAAAAGAAATCAGCCAAGACCTCAGAAAGAAAATTGTAGACCTCCACAAGTCTGGTCCATACTTGGGAGCAATTTCCAAACGCCTTAAGGTACCACGTTCATCTGTGCAAACAATAGTACGCAAGTATAAACACCATGGGACCACGCAGCCGTCATACTGCTCAGGAAGGAGACGCATTCTGTCTCCTAGAGATGAACGTACTTTGGTGTGGAAAGTACAAATCAATCACAGAAAAACAGCAAAGGACCTTGTGAAGATGCTGGAGGAAAGAGGTACAAAAGTATCTATAGCCACAGTAAAACGAGTCCTATTTCGACATAACCTGAAAGGCTGCTCAGCAAGGAAGAAGCCACTGCTCCAAAACCGCCATAAAAAAGCCAGACTACAGTTTGCAACTGTACATGGGGACAAAGATTGTACTTTTTGGGGAAATGTCCTCTTGTCTGATGAAACAAAAATAGAACTGTTTGGCCATAATGACCATAGTTATTTTTGGAGGAAAAAGGAGGAGGCGTGCAAGCCAACGAACACTATCCCAACCGTGAAGCACAGGGGTGGCAGTATCATAATGTGGGGGTGCTTTGCTGCAGGAGGGTCTGGTGCACTTCTCAAAATAGATGGCATCATGAGGGAGGAAAATTATGTGGATATACTGAAGCAACATCTCAAGACATCAGTCAGGAAGTTAAAGCTTGGTTGCAAATGGGTCTTCCAAATGGACAATGACCCCAAGCATACTTCCAAAGTTGTAGCAAAATGGCTTAAGGACAACAAAGTCAAGGTATTGGAGTGGTCATCTCAAAGCCCTGACCTCAATCCCATAGAACATTTGTGGGCAGAACTGAAAAAGTGTGTGTGAGCAATGAGGCCTATAAACCTGACTCAGTTACACCTGCTCTGTCAGGAGGAATGGGCCAAAATTCACCCAACTTATTGTGGGAAGCTTGTGGAAGGCCACCCAAAACGTTTGACCCAAGTTAAACATTTTAAAGGCAATGCTACCAAATACTAATTGAGTTTTTTTAAACTTCTGATCCACTGGGAATGTGATGAAAGAAATAAAAACTGAAAGAAATCATTCTCTCTACTATTATTCTGACATTTCACATTCTTAAAATAAGGTGGTAATCCTAACTGACCTAAGACAGGGAATTTTTACTTACATTTAGGATTAAATGTCAGGAATTGTGAAAAATGTAGTTTTAATGTATTTGGCAAAGGTGTATGTAAACTTCCGACTTCAACTGTATGTCAACAGAATTTACTGTGTTTTCCCCAGAATGACGGCCGTCTGCGGTTTGGTAGACAGAGTGTGGTGTATAAGAGCAGTAAGACAGGGAAGGTGGATAGCATCCCAGCTGTGGAACTGTCTCAGGCCCAGTGGAGACATATGTTTCTGGGACAGGGCGTCAAGCTGACCACCAGCACCGGGCACAGCTACAAATATGACGGCTTCAGAGACACGGTGACGAGAGGGATGGGGGGAAGAGAGAGGGATGAGGGGAGAGAGAGGGATGGGGGGAAGAGAGAGGGATGGGGGGAAGAGAGAGGGATGGGGAAGAGAGAGGGATGGGGGGAAGAGAGAGGGATGAGGGGAGAGAGAGTGATGGGGGGAAGAGAGAGGGATGGGGAAGAGAGAGGGATGGGGGGAAGAGAGAGGGATGAGGGGAGAGATGAGGAGGGTAGAGGAGAGGAAAAAGGAGGGAGGGTAGGAGGAGAGAGAGGGAGGGGGAGGGAGATATCGTTGAGGGGAGACGGAGAGATGGAGGGAAGGATGAAGGGGAGGGAGGTAAGGATGATGGAAGAGAGAAAAAAAGAGAACAGGGAGGAAAGAGAGAAAGGTGGAAAGAGGAAAGAATGGGAATTTAAAGAGAGTAAAGAGTGAGTTTGGAGTAGGAACGAGATCAGAGAGGAGTATAGAATCATTTGAAACAGAAAAGTCAGCACGTAAAATAAACATTGTTTTCTCTCTCTCCATTCCTCTCCTCTCTCTCTTCAAGACATTGGAGAAGATCTCTGAATACTTCAAAGCCCACTACAAATTGGAGCTGTCAGAGAAGGAATTATGTGTGAAGGTTTGGAACTGGGCCAACGCCAAATTCTCTGGTAAGGACAACACTACCACGTATTCAAATTGTCAGCGGCCATTTTGGTTGTAACATTTTGGCTCCAACACAGTCTAGTTTCTATCCCCAGGCCCTCTCCTGTCATTCGAGGTGAGTGACAGCCCAGCATTTGAGATCCCCCTGGCCAGCGTGTCCCAGTGACGCTGGAGTTCCACCAGAACGATGAGGCAGAGGTGTCGCTCATGGAGGTCCGCTTCTATGTCCTGCCCAGGGACACCGCCACCACGGAAGAGGGGCCAGAACCCGTGGAGGTAGGGGGGCTGTGTGTGAGCGTGTGTCTGGTATAGACTTGAAGAAAGGAAAAACCCACACTCACTGAAATATTATTTTAGTTGTAATGTATTTTTTTTTTTGCAGCGGAGGTCAGAACAAATGGATGGCAGCATTCGTCAAAGTCTGGTATAGACTTCCATATTAGTTCCATATTCAGATTCAGAAAACTTTCATGTCCTCAAGAGGCAATTCATTTTGCAGCAGTCAAAGTACATACAGACAAGATCACATATTAAAATGTAAAACACAACAACAGAACAAAGTAACTGATATTTACAGAATATTTACAGTAAGTCATCAGGATAATGCATAGTCTCTCATAGCCTCCAGTATTATGGATGGTTTTTTTGTGTGTTTTTCTCCCATTTTTCTCACCAATTTCGTGATATCTAATTGGTAGTTACGATCTTGTCTCATCGCTGCAACTCCCCAACGAACTCGGGAGAGGCGAAGGTCGAGAGCCATGCGGCCTCCGAAACATGACCTGCCAAGCCGCACTGCTTCTTGACACACGGCTCACTTAACCCGGAAGCCAGCCGCACCAAAGTGTCGGAGGAAACACTGTCCAACTGACGACCTAAGTCAGCTTGTATTATGGATGTTTTGACCTTTTCAGTCCTGCAGAGCAAACTCTTCTCCACAACAAACTTCAGTGTCAGGACTCAGCGACTAGACATCTCTGTCTGAATAATGAGACACTCAAACGGCTTGGACTGGCAGTGCAACTGAACTGCCACCAACCGTCAAGTTCAACTTTATTGGGATAAAAGTTCGACATGTTAAAACTGAAATTAATGAGTATCTACAGGGGATTTGAACAAAAGTATCAGCCAAATGCCTCAAATGAATAAATGTAGCTATTGCATGGAATGTAACATGTTTTGTCCTCCGCTCAGGTGTTTAGAGACAGTGTGCTGTCCAAGGCAGATGTGATCCAGGCTACGGGAGATGCTGTGTGTATCTTCAAAGAGCTGCAGTGTCTCACGCCCAGGAGCAGGTACATACGTGCACACCTTTACACACCTTTACACACACACCTTTACACAGATATACACACACATATACACACACACACCTTCATCCACACATATGCAGGGGCAGGTAGGCACACACAAACCTTATTCATGCCAAACTACACCTTCACATGTGGCATAAGTAGGAAGATGTACCCCTTTACTTTGTGACCCCCCCTGCCGTCCCCCCTCTCTCATTTAAATTAAAAGGGCTTTATTGGCATGGGAAACATATGTTAACGATGCCAAAACAAGTGAAATAGATAATAAACAAAAGTTAAAGAAACCAATACAAATGAACAGTAAACATTACACTCACAGAAGTTCCAAAAGAATAAAGACATTTCAAATGTCATATTATGTCTATATACAGTGTTGTAACAACGTGTAAATAGTTTAAGTACAAAAGGGAAATAAATAAACATAAATATGGGTTGTATTTATAATGGTGTTTGTTCCTCACTGGTTGCCAGTTTCTTGTGGCAACAGGTCACACATCTTGCTGCTGTGATGGCACACTGTGGTATTTCACCCAGTAGATATGGGAGTTTATCAAAATTGTGTTTGTTTTCAAATTCTTTATGGCTCTGTGTAATCTTAGGTAAATATGTGTCTCTAATATGGGCATACATTTGGCAGGAGGTTAGGAAGTGCAGCTCATTTTCCATTTAATTTTGTGGGCAGTGTGCACATAGCCTGTCTTCTCTTGAGAGCCATGTCTGCCTACGGCGACCTTTCTCAATAACAAGGCTATGCTCACTGAGTCTGTACATAGTCAAAGCTTTCCTTATTTTTGGGTTAGTCACAGTGGTCAGGTATTCTGCCACTGTGTACTCTCTGTTTAGAGCCAAATAGCATTCTAGTTTGCACTGTTTTTTGTAAATAGTTTCCAATGTGTCAAGTAATTATCTTTTTGTTTTCTCATGATTTGGTTGGGTTTAATTGTGTTGCTGTCCTGGGGCTCTGTGGGGTCTGTTTGTTTGTGAACAGAGCCCCAGGACCAGCTTGCTTAGGGGGCTCTTCTCCAGGTTCATCTCTCTGTAGGTGATAGCTTTGTTATGGAAGGTTTGGGAATCGCTTCCTTTTAGGTAGTTGTAGAATTTAACGGCTCTTTTCTGGATTTTGATAATTAGCAGGTATCGGGTACGTTGTACACAGAGGATATTTTTGCAGAATTCTACACGCTGTCTCAATATGGTGTTTGTCTCATTTTGTGAGTTCTTGGTTGGTGAGCAGACCCCAGACCTCACAACCATAAAGGGCAATGGGTTCTATAACTGATTTTTTAGCAGATCCTAATAGGTATGTCAAATTTCATGTTCCTTTTGATGGCATAGAAGGCCCTTCTTGCATTGTCTCTCAGCTCGTTCACATCTTTGTGGAAGTTACTTGTGGCGCTAATGTTTAGGCCGAGGTATGTATAGGTTTTTGTGTGCAACGGTATCTAGGGCAACGGTATCTAGATGGAATTTGTTTATGTGGTCCTGGCAACTGGACCTTTTTCGGAACACCATTATTTTTGTTTTACTGAGATATACTGTCAGGGCCCAGGTCTGACAGAATCTGTACAGGGGATCTAGGTGCTGCTGTAGGTCCTCCTTGGTTGGTGCTGCTGTAGGCCCTCCTTGGTTGGTGACAGAAGCACCAGATCATCAGCAAACAGTAGACATTTGACTTCAGATTCTAGTAGGGTGAGGCCGGGTGCTGCAGACTGTTCTTGTGCCGTCGCCAATTCGTTGGTATGTATGTTGAAGAGGGTGGGGCTTAAGCTGCATCCCTGTCTCACCCCATGGCCCTGTGGAAAGAAATGTGTGTGTTTTTTGCCCATTTTAACCGCACACTTGTTTGGATTTTATAATGTTGTATGTTTTTCCCCCAACACGACTTTCCATCAATTTGAATGGACCCTCATTCCAAATGAAGTCAAAGGCTTTTTTGAAATCAGCAAAGCATGAGAAGACTTTGCCTTTGTTTTGGTTTGTTTGTTTGTCAGCTAGGGTGTGCAGGGAGAATACATGGTCTTTCGTACGGTAATTTGGTAAAAAGCCAATTTGACATTTGCTCAGTACATTGTTTTCACTGAGAAAATGTACAATTATGCTGTTAATGATAATGCAGAGGATTTTCCCAAGGTTGCTGTTGATGCATATCCCACCGTAATTTGTCTCCACATTTGTGGATTGAAATGATCAGTCCTTGGTTGCAAATATTGGGGAAGATGCCAGAGCTAAGGATGATGTTAAAGTTTAAGTATAGCCAATTTGAATTTGTTGTCTGTATATTTTATCATTTAATTGAGGATACCATTAACACCACAGGCCTTTTTGGGTTGGGAGGGTTTGTATTTTGTCCTGTAGTTCATTCAATGTAATTGGAGAATCCAGTGGGTTCTGGTAGTCTTTAATAGTTGATTCTAAGATTTGTATTTGATCATGTATGTGTTTTTCCTGTTTGTTCTTTGTTATAGGGCCAAAAGTGGTTTACCCATCATCTCCGGTTTGGATAGATAACTCTTCCTGTTGTTGTTTAGGGTTTTCCAATTTCCCCAGAAGTGGTTAGAGTCTCTGGATTCTTCAGTGACATTGAGCTGATTTCTGACATGCTATTGCTTCTTCTTCCGTGGTGTATTTCTGTATTGTTTTAGTGATTCACCAGAGTGAAGGCGTAGATTTAGGTTTTCTGGTCTCTATGTTTTTGGTTGGATAGGTTTCTCAATTTCTTTAATTTTTGCATTCTTCATCAAACCATTTGTCATTGTTGTTGATTTTCTTTGGTTTTCTGTTTGAAACTGAGAGGTCAAATACACTGTTTCGATTTTCTTCTGCCAAGTTTACAATTACAGTGGAATGTTTTGTCCAGGAAGTTGTCTAAAAGGGATTGAATTTGTTGTTGCCTAATTGTTTTTCTGTAGGTTTCCACACTACATTCCTTCCATCTATAGCATGTCTTAATATTATTCAGTTCTTATTCATGCCTCGTGATTTGAGTATTGTTCTGTTCAAGTAGACTGTGATTTTGCTGTGATCTGATAAGGGTGTCAGTGGGCTGACTGTGAACGCTCTGAGAGACTCTGGGTTGAGGTCAGTGATAAGTAGTCCACATTATTACTGCCAAGAGATAAGCTATAGGTGTACCTACCATAGGAGTCCCCTCGACGCCTACCATTGACTTTGTACATACCTCTCTCTCTCTCTCTCTCTCTCTCTCTCTGGCTGGCTGGCTGGCTGGCTGGCTGGAATGATATCCGTATTTACCCTAGCTTCCTCCATGGTAAGACATTTGACTATAAGATCCCCTACACCACTGTGCTACGTCTCTTCCTGCTACCACACAAGGACCAGAGGCAGATGTACTACTGGTGTGTGTGCGTGTTTAAATAGTCATCATACGTAAGACCTCAAGATTGTATACAATTTGAATACAAACGTCTGTCTCCCTCTCACCTCAGCCTCTCCCTCAACATGAGTGAGACAATAGAAATATAAGAGTATGAGAGAGAGATATTATACCGGTACCCTCTATACATAGCCTCGTTATTTTATTGTGTAACTTTTTGTGTCTTTTTTCTTGTTCACTAGTTTATTTAGTAATTCTTTTCTTAACTCTATTTTTTGAAAACTGCATTGTTGGTTAAGTTAAGGGCTTGTAAGTAATCATTTCACGGTAAAGTCTACACCTGTTGTATTCGGCGCATGTGACAAATACGATTTGATTTATAAGTGTTTGAGAAGGAATGGTAAATGTTAGAAGTCGATCAGATTAGATAATGAGGTTTATATTTCCTGCTTTTTGTATAATTTATTTCTGTTTGTCTTCCCCTCTCTCGCTCTCTCCTCTCTCGCTCTCTCCCCTCTCTCTCTCTCCCCTCTCTCTCTCTCCCCTCTCTTTCTCTCCTCTCTCTTCTCTCTAGGGAGGAAGTGGAGAAGCGTTATGGGGGGAAGCTCAATAAGAACATGTCAGGTTCTCTCTATGAGATGTTCAGCAGGGTGATGAAGGCTCTGGTCAACAGGAAGATCACCGTGCCAGGAATCTTCCTGGGGTAAACACACACACACATGTTTACACACACACACACATATATATACATGCATGCACATGTATACGCACACACACACAAACTTCCAGGAGTAAAGAGGCGATAGGACGGCCAACTGCTGCGCACAGCCAGCGTTCATGTTGCTCTGTCTCTATCACACTCTCAATCCACTCTAAAATTCAACTCTAACTCTCTCCCCTGCAGTCACTCGGGGACGCCAGTGTATAACGTATTCCTACAAAGCGTCGTCAGGCCTGCTCTACCCTCTGGAGCGGGGTTTCGTCTACATACACAAGCCGCCCGTGCACCTGCGCTTCGAGGAGGTGCTGTATAATTGTTATTGGTCCTTATGGGACATTCAAGTGTCCCTTTTTGGTGTTGTTCTTTCATTCTTTCATTCGCAGGCCTACATTGGACGATAAAGTAATCGTCTACTTCTTCTACTCCTTCTTCACCCATCCATCCATCCATTCATCCGTCGTGTGTTAACTTCGCCAGAGGCACCACCACCACGCGCTCCTTCGACTTTGAGATCGAAACCAAGCAGGGCACCCAGTTCACCTTCAGCAGCATGGAGAGGTGACGGATACACACGCATACACGAAACGCACACACAAACACTCACACACATACACTTCTATATACACACACCTTTGTCACGTCTCATCTTTCACGCCATCCTCTCTCTCTCTTTCTCTCTCTCTCTCTCTCTCTCTCGTTCTATCTCTCCGTCAGAGAGGAGTATGGGAAGCTTTTTGACTTTGTGACCACCAAGAAGCTCAGCATCAAGAACAGAGGATTCAAAGAGGTGAACATCTCACCTGTCAACTCCACTATTTCACTCTTTCATTAGATGTTCCTTTCATCCCTTCGTCCACTGACCTGTCCTCTCTGTCTCTCTGTGTTGTGGTCCGGTAGAAAAAGGTTGGTCCTGTACGGAGGTGGTGGTTTGGTTTTAAACTGCATGGTGTGTGATTTGGGAGAATGTTATGATCAGGATTGGTGTGTTAATTGCATTGCCTGTCTCTTATGGAATTGTGGTGGTGGGAGGAGTCTAAATCTGTGTGTGTTATTTCTGATGATATAGCAAAGTAACACCTAACTTGGTGAGACAACATTTTATATTTTGTTCACTCTGTATATTTCCCAGAGTTAGTTAGCATCTTTACATGGGTTGTCTGCGTTTTACAATGAATGATATTGCGTTGTATTGCTACAGTACTACTATGTATTTACTATGATACTACTGTCTATTTACTATGATACTAATATGTATTTACTATAATACTGCTGGGTATTTTTGTCCTGTCAGGGTATGACGGGTCAAGATGACATGTTGGAGGACTCAGACGAGGACCAAAACGATGCTTACCTGGAGAGGATGAAAGAGGAGGGCAAGATCAGAGAGGAGGCCAATGACAGTGATGACTCCGATGGAGAGAGCGGAGAGTGACACAAGGCGTGGCCAATCAGAAGGCGAGAGCAGTGAGTGACAGGAGGCTGGGCCATTCAGAGGGTGAGAACAGTGAGTGACAGATATTGCTGAGCCATTATTTATGTCGTTTCGGTTTGATTATTAAAAAAGAATCACTGTTTTCGGTTTAGATCATTTTTGTAAATATTAAAAGCACTATGCATTATGTGGGTTGAATGCTGTAACAACAGAGAATAAAACAATGAATAAAAGTCCCATGATGGTAGTGTCTGCCCATTACGGCTTATCACTTATTAACCATCATTTATTCACATTACTTAACGTTAATAAAATATTTCAGTTGTTGTGTATATTACATTTGTTTTATTTAATTAGTTTATTATTTCATTACAAGTCATCATCTTATTTCTATAAAGCTGCTGCCTGACAAAATTATTATTTTAGTAGTTCTTCAATGTTAATTAATAAGTCGTACTTTTATGACCATACTTTTAATACCAACTATCAATCACTTATATCATGTATATTTTTTTAAAAATACCTTGCGAAGCAACTGCTCTCTATCCCTCTCGATAGCGCATTTTTCTGTCTCTTCTCTCTGTCCTGACCGGACAAGTAGGCGCGCAATGTATTATGGTCATTGTAGTTATTTACCATGTTTTCTGTACTAAACAGTGTAGAATATTGGCCTGTTGGAAACTACAACTCCTTACTACATCACACAGTCCGGGCTTGACCTGATTTATCTCGAGAGTAACTGCACATTGGGCTCGCAGAAAAAAAACGGAACGAAATGGAACTCAAATAATTGAAACGATGTCAGTCAGGGTGGGAGTGGTGAGTGGTGAGTGACAGGAGGCAGGGCCAATCATAGTTGTTTCTCTTGTCTTCCAGATGAGTCTTTTAACCCTGGAGAGGAGGATGATGACATAACAGAAGAGTATGTATTAGTTTTCAATCCATCACTCCCTTATATTTACTGCTTTTTATCAATGTTTTTATCAGTCAATCTCTTTCACTTCCCCCTCTCTCTTCTCATCCTGCCTCCCTCTCTCTCACTTGCCTTCTTTCTTTCACTCTCACACTTTCTTTTTCTCTCACACTCTCTCTCTTTCTCTGTATCCTCTCTCAGGAATGACAGTAAGGCGTCAGCCAGTGACAGCAGTGCAGAGGGGGGTGACAGAGAGAAGAAGAAGAGACCAGCCAAGGCCAAACTGGTGAAGGAGAGGAAACCACGCGAGGTAAAGGAGGGAGGAATGGAGGGAAAGAGGGAGGAGAGGTAAACTAAGTACCTCATCTGAAATGAACCCGTCTTTCCTCCCTTCCTTTCAATCTCTCAACCTCTCTCCTCCTTTTTCCTCTTTCCTCTCTTTCTCTGTCCTTCCGCCTCTTTGCGTGTTCTCTCTCTTCACCTCTGTTTTTCTTCCTCTCTCCCTCCCTCTTTTCTCCCCTCTCCCTCCTTCCCTCTCTCTCCCCAGAAGAAGCAGAAGGACAGTGGCGCCCCCAAGTGGCCGATGAGCGCCAATTTCCTGTGGCTGAACGCCAGTCGTGAAAAACATCAAAGCAGAGCACCCTGGGATATCCATCACAGAGATCTCCAAGAGGGCCGGGAGATGTGGAGGGAACTGGGGAAGGAGCAGAAAGAGGTGGGGGAGAGGGAGGGAGGGAGAGAGAGAGAGAGAGATACCAGTATTGCAATTGTCCTCCTCTCATCCTTCCCTCTTGTTTTTCTTTTGCTCTCCCTTTCAATAGTGTGAAAAAATGTAGTGCATTATAAAAAATGTAGTTCATTTTTGACTATCTCTCTTTCTTTTTCTCTGCCCGATTCCTCTCTCCCTCCCCTCTTTGTCTCTCCCTTTCTCTCTCTCCCTCTATCCTTGTCTGTCTGTCTGTCTGTCTGTCTGTCTGTCTGTCTGTCTGTCTGTCGAAGAAGGACTATGAGGTAGCGATGAGGGAGTACAGGGAGAGTGGAGGAGGATCATCTGCCCCCTCCAAAAAGTTCAGTATCATGTCCCTGTTAAACACCTACATACTACACTCTTACAAAAAAAGGTTCTGGATAAAACCAAAAAGGGTTCTATGCTTGCTTCATACAGTGCATTCGGAAAGTATTCAGACCCCCTTCACTTTTTCCACATTTTGTTACATTGCAGCCAAAGAAAAGGCAGCGCGCTTGGAGTTTGCCAAAAGGCACCGAAAGAACTCTCAGACCATCAGAAACAAGATTCTCTGGTCTGACGAAACCAAGATTGAACTCTATGGCCTGAATGCCAAGCGTCATGTCTGGAGGAAACCTGGCACTATCCCTACGGTGAAGTATAGTGGTGGCAGCATCATGCTGTGGGGATGTTTTTCAGCGGCAGGGACTGGGAGACTAGTCAGGATCGAGGGAAAGATGAATGGAGCAAAGTACAGAGAGATCCTTGATGAAATCCTGCTCCAGTGCTCAGGACCTCAAACTTGGGCAAAGGTTCACCTTCCAACAGGACAACGACCCTAAGCACACAGCCAAGACAACGCAGGAGTGGCTTCGGGACAAGTCTCTGAAAGTCCTTGAACCCTTGAGTCCTTGAACCCGTCTCTCTGGAGAGACCTGAAAATAGCTGTGCAACGACACTCCCCATCCAACCTGACAGAGCTTGAGAGGATCTGCAGAGGAGAATGGGAGAAACTCCCCAAATACAGGTGTGCCAAGCTTGTAGCATCGTACCCAAGACGACTTGAGGCTGTAATCGCTGCCAAAGGTACTTCAACATTGTACTGAGTAAAGGGTCTGAATACTTGTGTAAATGTAATATTTCAGTTTTTTATATTTTATACATTTGCAACATTTTCTAAAAACCTGTTTTTGCTTTGTCAGTATTGTGTTTAGATTGATGAGGAGGAAAATGTTATCAATTTTAGAATAAGGTTATAACGTAACAAAAAGTGAAGAGGTCTGAATACTTTCAGAATGCACTGTACATGGCTTCTACATCTGCATTGCTTGCTGTTTGGGGTTTTAGGCTGGGTTTCTGTATAAGCACTTTGTGACATTGGCTGATGTAAAAAGGGCTTCATAAGTACATTTTATTGATTGAGATTCAATACAGAACCGAAATTGGTTCCATATAGAACCCTGTAGGAAACCCAAGGGTTCTATATGGAACCAATTTTGGTTCAGTGAAGAAGAACCCCTTTGGTTCTGATCAAAGAACCCTACAAACGGGTTTTATATAGAACCTTTAATGGTGCCATTCATGGGTTGCCTGTTTCGTCACAATATTGTTTTGAACGTTCATTTTGGACTGATGATTATACTCAATGCATCGTCAATGAGTGTTGATGAAGATTATATCAAAAGTGCATTACAGTGACTTGGAAATACAATGACATTCAAACGGAGACAAATAATTAGTAGGAAAACCTTTTGTCATCATGTTGATGTCACCAGATTGACTTTAGATACAGTACAACGTTAGCTAGCTAGCTAAGATTGAGGAGAGGCCACCGGAATTTAGCTCGCTAACGTTAGAATTGCTAGCTACTTTTGACAAATTTTGCTAGCAAATGACAACATTGCAATCTGTGAAGTAAATTTGACGACATGGTAATGCTGGCAAAGTTGTTTCCTACTAAATATTTGACTACTTTAGCAATGTCATTGTATTTCCAGACACTGTAGTGTAATTTAGACTAAACTGTAACGTTAGTTCGCCTCTGTTCAGAATGACTGGATTTATCAACACTTTAGGGCACCACTATGTCACCGCCGAGTGACGGAGGCGCAACCTATGAATACGAAGATAGCACTACAACCCTTTTTGGTTCTATCCAGAACATTTTTTCTACGGGTTTAGATACAATTGATGCACTACTTGTATATATAACGTGGGATGGTTTCCCAGACCCAGTTTAAACATACTGCTAGACTAGATATCATTTCTAATTGAGATTCTCCATTGAGCATGCTTTTTAATCGAGGACTAGGTTTAGTCTGGGTCTGTGTCATAGATTATCATGTAAGAGTTTTGCTGATCATAACACCAAAAGGTGCATCATATTTGAAGTATTTTTGTCTGAACGTTTGCTTATTTATCCTGTCTTGAATAAATCTCTTCCTCTTTTTCATGTGTTCAGGTGAGGGAAAAGAAGGGAGGGAAGAGTAATGAGAAGGGAAAGTCTGGTGGAGGGAGGGAGAGAGGGCGACAGGAAACGACAGCTTTAAGATCAGGGATTTTATCTCCAGCGAAGAGAGCTCCTCAGAGTCAGACAGTGGCAAGGGCAAACGCAAGGTGAGGATGCACACGCCCCATGCACACACACTGTACTTCACATATAAAACATTTTGCTACAAGTATGGCATTTCAGACAATTGTTTTGTTTAATCATGTTCACGCCTCTTCTTTTACCCTCTCTCTCTCTCTCTCTCTCTCTCTCTTTCTCTTTCTCCCCCCCCCCCCCCCCCCTCTCTTTCTCCATCTCTCTCTCAGGGTTCAGATGAACAAGAGGAGGTGGCCTCGACCCCACCCAGTTCTGACTCAGGATCAGACTGAGGCGTGCCTGAGAGGAAAGAGAGGGAAGGACATGGAGAGGGAAAAGAGTGCAAAGTGTGGAGAGGGGTTGTGACTACTGCCCTCTGTTCCTCTCTCACGCGATTATATTCAAATTTAAAGTACATGACGCAAGTATGAAGATAATTCATACCGATCTATTCAAAAAATATTCTGTCCAGGAATTGTAAAACTATCCCTCTTATCTCAGGAAGCAAAATACAGTATTTAATTATTTTAGCCCAGTGCAAAAATCCCATAACCTGACCAGTGATGACTATATTTCCCAGCTACACGTGCATGACACTGTCTGTCGGTTTAGGCTGTGAACAACTCAGGTAAAAACCCCTGCCTACTGTGAAATGTAGTTTTCCAGAATATTACTACATTAAATATTATAAGTAAATGCTCTTTTTCATGTCTTGAGTGTTTTGGTGCTGACTGGCTTAAATGCTGTCTGTCATATACACATGTTCATACACACATGCGCGCACACACATAAACAACCATTTGCTGTTAGCGAAGCACAATAAACATTCTATGGTTATTCAACGTGGTTTAGAAGGATGTGTGGTGTTGGACTGAGTTAGAGTAGTGAAGAGGGCTGTGGTTTCAATATGCCACGGTGTGGTCAACTATGGGATGTGAGAACAACGGGGAGGACGAGAGAGAGATGGATGGAGGAGGCCTGTTTTTTAAGTGGCGGTGCGTAATCTGATACTGATGACAAGCGCTCGAAAGGAACACAATCTACTCCTGCTCCCTCGCTCTCTTTCCAGCCGTACTATCAATTCTCTCTCCCCTCTCCTTCTCAGCCAACCTCAAAATCTATTTTCTTGTTATTTCTCTCTCTCACACTCCCTTTTGTTCCCCCTCTCGCTCTGTTTCTCTGCACACCCCACTCTCCAACCACACCATCTTCTGTATATGACAGTTATATTGTTTATCTACCACAACACTTACCCTCTTCTCTCTATATATTAGCCCTAGATTGATATATATTTATACAGTAGATATATTTTGTTTTGTCACATACACGGGAGAGGTGCAGTGAAATGTGTTGTTTTACAGGGTCAGCCTTGCACATCGAC
Organism: Salvelinus fontinalis; assembly: GCF_029448725.1. Lineage (NCBI taxonomy): Eukaryota > Metazoa > Chordata > Actinopteri > Salmoniformes > Salmonidae > Salvelinus > Salvelinus fontinalis. The sequence goes on from NC_074706.1 coordinate 17,958,797, forward strand.
AGATTTTTCACCTTGTCATCTCGGGTATTCAAACCAAACTTTCAGTTACCGGTCCGCCCTTTCCATCATGTCCTTTGTTCTTTTTTGTTGTTTCTCTCTCCCCTTATCATTGTCTGTTCTCCCTCCCCTTCTCCTCCGTCTTCTGTCTGTCCTCTCCAGCCCTCTCTCTCTCCTTCCTCTCAGACCACTTACTAGGTAATCTAATTTAAGGTGTGGATGAGTTTTATTTATCATCTATTAAGTCCATTTCCTTTCTCTCTCTTCATCTCTTTCTCGCTCTGTCTCTCCCCCAGCTCTCTTTCTCTCCCTTGTTTTTTTTCTCCCGCTCTCTCGTTCTCCCATTTCTAAGGAAATCTAATAACAGGTTGGAAAGAACTTTCCAGTATCTGTATTCTCTAACGGCGCCACAATCATCATTATGACAAATATAACTCTCTGGGCGCATCCCAACTGGCGCCCTATTCCTATATAGTGCACTACTTTTGACCAGGGCCTATAGGGTGTAATTTGGGACTTAACCCTCTGGGCTAAGAGAGAGACGGATGCTATGGTGTACTGAATACTTAACAGGGTCATGACCATAAATACTTCCGATCCGTCGTACAGTGCTTTTAATTTGGACTAGGACACTGTCTCTGACCGCTTTAACGCCCATAGAGGCCCATTCAATTCCTTAACATTTTAGTCGTTTAGCAGATGCTCTTATCAAACTCGACTTACAGGAGCAATTATGGATACGTGCCTTGCTCAAAGGCACATCGGCAGATTGTTCACCTATGTAGTCAGTGCAGGGATTTGTACCAGGGACCTTTCAGTTACTGGTCCAATGCTCTTAATGACTAGGCCACCTCAACCCGAGGAAATGTAAAGGAAGAAGATATATATATATATTTTTTCAATGGTCAATTGTTGATATTGTACCAAAATGTGTTGCATGTCAGCAATCAAGTTTTCAAGATACATAACTTTCAAAATACAGAAATACAGTGCATTCTTAAAGTATTCAGACCCCTTGACTTTTTCCACTTTTTGTTACGTTACAGCCTTATTAAAAAATTATATATAAAAAAAAAAAAATCCTCATCAATCTACACACAATACCCCATAACGACAAAGTGAAAAGTTTTTTAATTTTTTCTTTGCAAATTTATTAAAAATAAAAAGCACAAATACCTTATTTACATAAGTATTCAGACCCTTTGCTATGAGACTCAAAATTGAGCTCAGGTGCATCCTGTTTCCATTGATCATCCTTGAGATGTTGCTACAACTTGATTGGAGTCCACCTGTGGTAAATTCAATTGATTGGACATGATTAGGAAAGGCACACACCTGTTCATATAAGGTCCCACAGTTGACAGTGCATGTCAGAGCAAAAACCAAGCCATGAGGTCGAAGGAATTGTCCGTAGAGCGCTGAGACAGGATTGTATCTGTCACGTTCCTGACCTGTTTTCTGTTTTTGTATTTGTTTAGTATGGTCAGGGCGTGAGTTGGGGTGGGCAGTCTAGGTTATTTGTTTCTTGTTTAGGTTCATGGTTAATTAGCCTTATATGGTTCTCAATCAGGGGTAGGTGTTTAACGTTTCCTCTGATTGAGAACCATATTAAGGTAGGCTGTTCTCACTGTTTGTTTGTGGGTGATTGTCTTCCGTGTTTGTGTTTGTTACCACACGGGACTCTATCGTTTGTGCTAGTCTGTACCTGTTCGTGCGTTCTTCGTGTTTATGTAAGTTCTTATGTTCAGGTCGGTCTACGTCGTTTGTTATTTTGTAATCTATTCAAGTGTTCTTCGTGTTTAGTCTTACTTTAATAAATCTTCATGTATTCATCAACCGCTGCGTTTTGGTCCGATCCCTACTCCCCCTCTTCAGACGAAGAGGAGGAAAACAGCCGTTACAGTATCGAGGCACAGATCTGGGGAAGGGTACCAAAAAATGTCTGCAGCATTGAAGGTCCCCAAGAACACAGTGGCTTCCACCATTCTTAAATGGAAGAAGTTTGGAACAATGAAGAGGTGACTCCGGGATGCTGGCCTTCTAGGCAGAGTTGCAAAGAAAAAGCCATATCTCAGACTGGCCAATAATAATAAAAGATTAAGATGGGCTAAAGAACAGACACTGGGCATAGATATGGCTTTCTCTTTGCAGCTCTGCCTAGAAGGCCAGCATCCCGGAGTCGTCTCTTCATTGTTGACGTGGAGACGGGTGTTTTGCGGGTACTATTTAATGAAGCTGCCAGTTGGGGACTTGTGAGGCGTCTGTTTCTCAAACTAGACACTCTAACGTACTTGTCCTCTTGCAGGGAGTAGGACACAGCGTTTTGTGAGATCTTCAGTTTCTTGGGAATTTCTCGCATGGAATAGCCTCCATTTCTCAGAAGAAGAAAAACCGACAAGTTTCAGAAGAAAGTCTTTGTTTCTGGCGATTTTGAGCCTGTAATCGAACCCACAAATGCTGATGCACCAGATACTCAGTTAGTCTAAAGAAGGCCAGTTTTATTGCTTCTTTAAAATCAGGACAACAGTTTTCAGCTCTGCTAACATAATTGCAAAAGGGTCTTCTAATGATCAATTAGCCTTTTAAAATTACAAACTTGGATTAACTAATACAACGTGCCATTGGAACACAGGAGTGATGGTTGCTGATAATGGGCCTCTGTAATCCTACGTAGATATTTCATAAAAAATCTGCTGTTTCCAGCTACAATAGTCATTTACAACATTAACAATGTCTACACTGTATTTCTGATCCATTGTATGTTAGTTTAATGGACAACATTTTTTCTTTTCTTTAAAAAACAAGGACATTTCTAAATGACCCCAAACTTTTGAACGGTAGTGTATTTATTTTTTTCCCCCTCCGTAGACCTTTGAGACAACTCTGGAATGAAAAAGCGCTGTGCAATTAAAATGTATTATTATACTGTATACATACCCATATCTAAGATCCAGAGATACTGCCTTAATCTCTAGTCTAGTATCTTTCAGTCTATGGAAAAGCCCTATATAAATACAATCAATTATTATTCATTATTAAAGGGCTACTTTTCAACCGTATTCATTATCTCCAGCACCAAACCATACGTGAAAACAGAGCATGGTCAAAAAAGACAAGAAGAAAGGTTCTGGAAAATGCTTCTCTGTGACATCACAGGGTAGGATTAAAAGGAAGACCAACAGTGATTTTCAAAACCTGCAACGGGTTTCTAGCTAGAGGGAGGCTATTTTCTTGTTCCCCACGCCACCGTGAATGTCATAGTGTTTGGAAATCACTGTTTTTAAATTTGTTAAAACTTTGATTCATATTGTTTTAAACAAAATGTAGAAGTACACCGTTTTCACATATGTAGACACTGGTATTGTGCTGGAGAAAATGAAAATAAGGCTGAAAAGTGGTGGAGCCGTACGTTAGGTTATATGTTCATCTTTCAATGAGCATGGTCAAAGACAAGGGGATGCATCCCAAATGACGCCCTATTCCCTTCATAGTGCACTACTTTTGACCTATGGACCCTGGTCAAAAGTAGGGCATTATATAGGGAATAGGGTGCCATTTGGGATAAAGACACGGTTGAAACATCGGGTGAAATCGCTATATATGAAAATGTATCTATAACATGCTATGGTCATGGACTTCTAGACCTCAGGTTAAGGGCCAAAGACAACAGATGAGGAAATGAACAATCAAGGTTACTGCTCATTAAATGTTAGTGTGTGCGCGTGTCTGTGTCTGTCATTAATTGTAATGGGATTGTATTTTACTTCGAACTCCAGTTTTGGTAATTTTACTGAGGATGCTGACAGACTGACTGGCACCACTCAGGAAATGAATCTCCTCCTCCTTAACTCTCAAGTCTGTTCCTCATCTTTTAGTGTGTGTGTGTGTGTGTGTGTGTGTGTGTGTGTGTGTGTGTGTGTGTGTGTGTGTGTGTGTGTGTGTGTGTGTGTGTGTGTGTGTGTGTGTGTGTGTGTGTGTGGAGAGCATTAGGGGAAGCAGAAGAGAAGAAAGAAAGATAAAGAGGTTGAGAGTCAATCTGGTAAGTGGAGGAAAGAAAAAAGCAGAGACAGAAAGAGAGAGGGGGAGGGAGGGAGGGGGGTAAAGAGAGGGGGAGGGAGGGAGTTAGAGAGAGATGGAGAGAGCGAGGTAAAGAGAGAGATGGAGAGGGGGGTAAAGAGAGAGGGGGAGGGAGGGAGGGGGGTAAAGAGATGGAGAGAGCGAGGTAAAGAGAGAGATGGAGAGGGGGGTAAAAAGAGAGATGAGAGAGGGGGGTAAAGATGTTTACCATTTCACTACTTCAGCAGCGACATTGAGGTCTGTTATTTGGACCTTTTTGAAAGAAGAGAAGAATAGGATCAGGTTGCTTTTTTGGAACAAATAGCAGTGTTTTAGTGTGTAGGGAAACCAACACATCTTGAGATTTGTCTTTTGTTTTGGGGGGGGGGGGGTAGCTAAGTCACATACTGTACACACTCTCTGAAGAGGCATTCTGTGGATTGTTGGCTGTGACACGTTGAATTTATTGGGTGTTGCGGGTTGCCTCAACGCCAGGATGTGGACGTTTATCACGGACTTCTTCACCTACGAGACCACCAAGTCGGTGGTGGTGAAGAGCTGGACCATCGGGATCATCAACCGCGTCGTTCAGCTCCTCATCATCACCTACTTCATCGGGTCAGTAGTATCGCTCTATCACTCACATTCTGGATCTCCCGGTGAGAGGAATTGGTTGAAAGACGTCTTTTCAACGTCTTTCATTGGAGAAACAGGAAAAAGTCTCCGCACACTTCCAGTCAGACGCACATTTCTCATTATAAAGGCTGTGCTTTATGTATTTTCAACGTCTTTTCAACCAAACGTTTGTTTCAACGTCTTGTGCTTATGGAGCTCAATCTTACAAATCTATTGTTTGTTAATTAGAATCTCTTTCAGCCCAACAAAGGGCTAGTCTTTAAAGACTCATAGAGCATTCATTATTGCTCTACTATACGTGACAGAAAGAGAAGGGAAACTGTGATTGAATGATTTTCCCATTATGTTATCTCAACCCCGCTTATGCAATGTTATCTCTCTCCAACCCCCCCTCTCTTCTTCTATCTCCTTCTTCCTCTCCTCTCTTGCACCTCTCTCAGGTGGGTGTTTGTGCATGAGAAGGCGTACCAGATCAGAGACACGGCTATAGAATCGTCTGTCATGACCAAAGTCAAAGGCTTTGGACTGTACAACAACCGAGTCATGGACGTAGCTGAGTACGTCACCCCCTCTCAGGTAACACACAAACACACGCAAACATCTGTACGCACACACACACACACACACACACAGGACACACACACAGACAGGCGACACTCTATTGATTATGGTCTGAGATATTTGGATGCCTTATGTTGATGTTGACAATTGGCATTGATTGATTGACTAAGGAGCCTTTGTATAGTTGTTGTATAGCCTCTGTCTCCTCTGCTTGCTCAGTCTTTCTTTATATTTGGGTTGTTGTAGGCGCTTTGTGGGTAGTGGATTTGTTAAAAGCCCTTTAAACACCACTTAATACTTGACACAAAATGGATACCAAATATTGATACTGAGGTATGTGTGGATTATGACATCAGGTTTGATGTGATGGTCAATGGAAATGGGAGTGTTTTTGATGCTGTGTGTGTGTGTGTGTGTGTGTGTGTGTGTGTGTGTGTGTGTGTGTGTGTGTGTGTGTGTGTGTGTGTGTGTGTGTGTGTGTGTGTGTGTGTGTGTGTGTGTGTGTGTGTGTGTGTGTGTGTGTGTGTGTGTGTGTGTGTGTGTGTGTGTGTGTGTGTGTGTGTGGTCTGACAGGGGGCCTCTGTGTTCTGCATCATCACTAAATTCATCACCACAGAGAACCAGGTGCAGGGATACTGTCCCGAAGTGAGACCACTTACTCTACCATCGGGCCTCTGTTGTCTCCCCCCCATATGTTCTCTCTCTCCTCTGTCTCTTTCTGTCTGTCTCTTTCTCTCTCTCCTCTGTCTCTTTCTGTCTGTCTCTTTCTGTCTCTCTCTCTCTCTCTCTCTCTCTCTCTCTCTCTCTCTCTCTCCTCTGTCTCCTCTGTCTCTTTCTCTGTCTGTCTCTTTCTGTCTCCTTCTCTCTCTGTCTGTCTCTTTGTGTCTGTCTGTCTCTCTCTGTCTTTCTCTCTCTGTCTCTGTATGTTACTCTAACAGTGTATTATGTGTGATGCACAGAGTGAGATGAAATACAAGTGTACACACGACAACAACTGCACTAGGTTCCTCAACAAGCCTGGAGGAAATGGTGAGGTTCTCCACTTTTTCTGTATCAATTCACTTTTTTATTGTCTTTCCTTCAGAGGATAGAAGATGTTACAGAATTTGCCAAACAGTTGCTTCCAGAATAATGGTTTGGTCTTTGTCATTTATTGTCCCTATCCGTCCTCCCCCTGTCTGTGTCATATATCCTCACTTTCTTTCTTTCTCTGTGTCTCTCTCCCCTACCTCTCTCTCTCTCTATCCCCTTCTCTCTTTTCCCTACCTCTCTTCCTCAGGTCTTCCGACGGGCAGGTGTGTACATTTCAACGACACCCTCAACACCTGTGAGATCAGAGGCTGGTGCCCGGCGGAGATCGACTACATCAAGACGTGGGTAACCGTGAGCGTGCGTGTGTATTTGACAAGGCAGCAGCTACTCTTTCTGGGGTCTGGCAAAATTAAGGCAGTTATACCATTTTAAAAACATTACAACACTAAGTGTGTGCCCTCAGGCCTATACTCCACAACCACATGTCTACAATGCAGAATCCATGTGTATGTGTGTGTATAGTGCATATGTAATCATGTGTGTGTGTGTGTGCATGTGTCTGTGCCTATGTTTGTGTTACTTCACAGTCCCCGCTGTTCTATAAGGTGTATTTTTACCTGCTTTTTAAATCTGATTCTACCGCTTGCATCAGTTACATCAGTTACCGCTTGCATCAGGGTATGCATGGGTGTCTGAGCTGTGTGCTAGTATTTTAAACAGACAGTTCGGTACCTTCACCTTGTTAACACCTCTTTTCAAAAACAAGTAATGAGGAAGTCAATCTCTCTTCCACCTTGAGCCATGAGAGATTGACATGCATGTATGTCATTAATGTTAGCTCTCTGTGTACTTTCCCAAGTCCCTCTTTGTGGCACCTGACCACACGATTGAACAGTAGTCCAGTTGCGACAAAACCAGGGACTGTAGGACCTGCCTTGTTGATAGTGTTGTTTAAAAGGCAGAGCAGCGCTTTATTATTGACAGACGTCTCCCCATCTTAGCTACTGTTGTATCAATATGTTTTGACCATGACAGTTTACAATCCAGGGTTACTCCAAACAGTTTATTCACCTCAACTTGCTCAATTTCCACATTATTCATTACGAGATGTAGTGACGGTTTAGGATTTAGTGAATAATTTGTTCCAAATACAATGCTTTTCGTTTTGGAAATATTTAGGAGTAACTTATTCCTTGCTACCCATTCCAAAACTAACTGTAGCTCTTTGTTGAGTGTTGCAGTCATTTCAGTCACTGGAGTAGCTGACATGTATAGTGTTGAGTCATCCGCATACATAAACACACTGGCCTTACTCAAAGCCAGTGGCATGTCGTTAGTATTGATTGAAAAAAGCAAGGGGCCTAAACAGCTACCCTGGGGAATTCCTGATTCTACCTGCATTATGTTTGAGAGGCTTCCATTAAAGAACACCCTCTGTGTTCTGTTAGATAAGTAACTATTTATCCACATTATAGCAGGGGGTGTAAAGCCATAACACATACATTTTTCCAGCAGCAGACTATGATTGATAATGTCAAAAGCTGCACTGAAGTCTAACAAGACAGCCCCCACAATCATTTTATTATCAATTTCTCTCAACCATGCTTGTTGAGTGTCCTTCCCTATATGCATGCTGAAAGTCTGTTGTCAATTTGTTTACTGTGAAATAGCATTGTATCTGGTCAAACACAATTGTCTCCAGAAGTTTACTAAGGGTTGGTAACAGGCTGATTGGTTGGCTTTTTGAGCCAGTAAGAGGTGCTTTACTATTCTTGGGTAGGGGATGACTTTAGCTTCCCTCCAGGCCTGAGGGCACACGCTTTCTAGTAGGCTTAAATTGAAGATGTGGCAAATCGTCCGCTATTATCCTCAATAATTTTCCATTCAGATTGTCAGACCCCGGTGGCTTGTCATTATTGATAGACAACAATCATTTTTTCACGCCTTCCACACTGACTTTACGGAATTCAAAAGTACAATTTTTGTCTTTCATAATTTGGTCAGATATACTTGGATGTGTAGTGTCAGAATTTCTTGCTGGCATGATTCAATGAATGAGGGAGCCGAGTTGGCTTTTTTCCCCAAAATGTCATTTAAGGTGCTCCATCATTCTTTATATAATTTATCTTTGTTTCATAGTATAGTTTATTTAGCTTAGTCACATTATTTCTTCATTTGCAGTACGTTTGCCAATCAGTTGGGCTGCCAGACTTATTTGCCATACCTTTTGCCTCCTCCCTCTCAACCATAACATTTTTCAATTCCTCATCAATCCAAGGGGATTTAACAGTTTTTACAGTCACTTTCTTAATGGGTGCATGCTTATTAGTAACTGGAATAAGCAATTTCATAAATGTGTCAAGTGCAGCGTCTGGTTACTCATCATTACACACCACAGACCAGCAAATATTCTTTGCATCATCAACATATGAATCACTACAAAACTTGTTGTATGACCTCTTATACACTATATTAGGCCCAGCTTTTGGAACTTTGGTTTTCCTAGATATGGCTTTTATATTGTGATCACTACATCCTATGGATTTGGATACTGAAGCAAATTTCTGCAGCATTAGTAAAGATGTGATCAATTGCTAATCATTCCTGTGCTGTTTGTAAATACCATGGTAGTGTCACGTTCCTGACCGGTTTTCTGTTATTTTGTATGTGTTTGACGGTCAGGGCGTGAGTTTGGGTGGGTAGTCTATGTTGTGTGTTTCTATGTTTGTTAAGGGTGACCTGATATGGCTCTCAATTAGAGGCAGGTGGTTTTCATTTCCTCTGATTGAGAGCCATATTAAGGTAGGTGGTTTCACATTGTTTGTTTGTGGGTGGTTGTCTCCTGTGTCTGTGTTATGTTACGCCACATGGGACTGTTTCGGTTTTGTTTGTTCGGTTTATGTAGTCTCTTCCTGTTTTCATGCGTTCTTCGTTATATGTAAGTTCTTATGTTCAGGTGCGTCTACGTCGTTTGTTGTTTTTGTAGTTAATCAAGTATAGTTCGTTTTGTGTCTTGTTTAAATAAATAGTATGTCATCACACAATGCTGCATTTTGGTTCAATCCCTGCTCCTCCTCTTCGGATGAAGAGGAGGAGGAAAGCCGTTACAGGTAGATTGACTGACAACCTGAACCAGGTTGCAGGCACTGGTTACAGTTTGAAGTTGTTTCCTGAGTGGGCAGCTTGATGAGAGCCAGTCAATATTTAAATCACTCAGAAAATATACTTCTCTGTTGATGTCACATACATTATCAAGCATTTCACGCATATTATCCAGATACTGACTGTTAGCACTTGGTGGTCTACAGCAGCTTCCCACAAGAATGGGCTTTATGTGAGGCAGATGAACCTGTAGCCATATTACTTCAACAGTATTTAACATTAGATCTAAGCTTTATAGGAATGTGGTTCTTTATATACACCGCAACACCGCCCCCATTGGCATTTCTGTCTTTTCGGTAAACATTATAACTATGTATTGCAACCACTGTATCATCAAAGGTATTATCTAAGTGAGTTTCAGAGATAGTCAGAATATATATATATATATTTTTTTTTTCACCTTTATTTAACCAGGTAGGCTAGTTGAAAACAAGTTCTCATTTACAACTGCGATCTGGCCAAGATAAAGCAAATAAGGGGCTTTGGTGACAAAAACGGATGGCACTGTGATAGACTGCATCCAGTTTGCTGAGTAGAGTATTGGAAGCTTTTTTGTAAACGACTTCGCTGAAGTCGAGGATCGGTAGGATAGTCAGTTTTATGAGGGTATGTTTGGCGGCGTGAGTGAAGGAGGCTTTGTTGCGAAATAGAAAGCCGATTCTAGATTTAATTTTGGATTGGAGATGTTTAATATGAGTCTGGAAGGAGAGTTTGCAGTCTAGCCAGACACCTAGGTAATTGTAGTTGTCCGCATATTCTAAGTCAGAACTGTCCAGAGTAGTGATGCTAGTCGGGCGGGCGGGTGCGGGCAGCGAACGGTTGAAAAGCACGCATTTGGTTTTACTAGCGTTTAAGAGCAGTTGGAGGCCACGGAAGGAGTGTTGTATGGCATTGAGGCTCGTTTAGAGGTTAGTTAACACAGTGTCCAAAGAAGGGCCAGATGTATACAGAATGGTGTCGTCTGCGTAGAGGTGGATCAGGGAATCACCCGCAGCAAGAGCGACATCGTTGATATATACAGAGAAAAGAGTCGGCCCTAGAATTTAACCCTGTGGCACCCCCATAGAGACTGCCAGAGGTCCTGACACCAGGCCCTCCGATTTGACACACTGAACTCTGTCTGAGAAGTAGTTGCTGAACCAGGCGAGGCAGTCATTTGAGAAACCAAGGCTGTTGAGTCTGCTGATAAGAATACGGTGATTGACAGAGTCGAAAGCCTTGGCCAGGTCGATGAAGACAGCTGCACAGTACTGTCTTTTATCGATGCCGGTTATGATATCGTTTAGGACCTTGAGCGTGGCTGAGGTGCACCCATGACCAGCTCTAAAACCGGATTGCACAGCGGAGAAGGTACGGTGGGATTCGAAATGGTCAGTGATCTGTTTATTAACTTGGCTTTCGAAGACTTTAGAAAGGCAGGGCAGGATGGTTATAGGTCTATAACATTTTGGGTCTAGAGTGTCACCCCCTTTGAAGAGAGCTTTCCAATCTTTAGGGATCTCGGACGATACGAAAGAGAGGTATATGAATGACATATGAATGTCATCTGTTGCAAGCAAGTTATTGACTTCATGGACCTTGTTTCTCAGACTGCATATGTTACTATGGGCTATTTTTTAGCACTTTCCTGGATTGCTTGATTGTTTTTAATGCTTTACTGGGAAGTTTATCAGAGGTAGACTTGATAGTGCAGGGTGAGCTGCACAAAGTGGTCTTCCTACTAGGGTACACTCCCTCAGTGCTAACAGTGTAACTCTGGTTCATAGGCTCATGATTACTGCATCCAATAGCTGTAGGGTCAATAACGGTATTCAGGGCAATTAGGGGGACATAAATTAAGTTATTTACATTGTGTCTGCCAATGCCTTTATGATAATGTACATTTAATGCAGCATTATGACATCTCAATGGTAGGGATTAGCTGAGCTGGTCTTGGGTCATTGATAAGTCATTGTTTCAACGCAGCCTTGAAATGCAGGCGCCAAGATGATTTGGATGGACTCTGTCATTCCTGTAGAGTATCTTCTGTTTCCAGAAGGTGTCAAAGTTATCTATAAAGGTGACTCAAGCAGAGCTACAATAATATTTTTGCCAGATGTGTAAGGCCAGTAGCCTGCTGAATCTTTCACACCCACGGCCCAACGATGGTACTGGTCCTGAAACGATTGGCCGTTGTTTTGAGTTTTTCAAGAAGACCCCTGTTGCCAGAGGACGCTGTCTTCGACGTCGGGTGACGTATCTCCATGGCTGGTTGGCTGGGTCGAGAACAGCTCTGTTCTCCAGGGAAGGGTGAGACACCTTCGGGGATGGAACCCTGCTGAGCACCGGCCAGTCGGCTGTGGAGAGCCGACACGGCGGCGACACTTCCAAATCAAATGCATTGGTCACATACACGTGATTAGCAGATGTTATTGGTCACATACACGTGATTAGCAGATGTTATTGGTCACATACACGTGATTAGCAGATGTTATTGGTCACATACACGTGATTAGCAGATGTTATTGGTCACATACACGTGATTAGCAGATGTTATTGGTCACATACACGTGATTAGCAGATGTTATTGGTCACATACACGTGATTAGCAGATGTTATTGGTCACATACACGTGATTAGCAGATGTTATTGGTCACATACACGTGATTAGCAGATGTTATTGGTCACATACACGTGATTAGCAGATGTTATTGGTCACATACACGTGATTAGCAGATGTTATTGGTCACATACACGTGATTAGCAGATGTTATTGGTCACATACACGTGATTAGCAGATGTTATTGGTCACATACACGTGATTAGCAGATGTTATTGGTCACATACACGTGATTAGCAGATGTTATTGGTCACATACACGTGATTAGCAGATGTTATTGGTCACATACACGTGATTAGCAGATGTTATTGGTCACATACACGTGATTAGCAGATGTTATTGGTCACATACACGTGATTAGCAGATGTTATTGGTCACATACACGTGATTAGCAGATGTTATTGGTCACATACACGTGATTAGCAGATGTTATTGGTCACATACACGTGATTAGCAGATGTTATTGGTCACATACACGTGATTAGCAGATGTTATTGGTCACATACACGTGATTAGCAGATGTTATTGGTCACATACACGTGATTAGCAGATGTTATTGGTCACATACACGTGATTAGCAGATGTTATTGGTCACATACACGTGATTAGCAGATGTTATTGGTCACATACACGTGATTAGCAGATGTTATTGGTCACATACACGTGATTAGCAGATGTTATTGGTCACATACACGTGATTAGCAGATGTTATTGGTCACATACACGTGATTAGCAGATGTTATTGGTCACATACACGTGATTAGCAGATGTTATTGGTCACATACACGTGATTAGCAGATGTTATTGCGGTTGAAGCGAAACGCTTGTGCTTCTAGCTCCGACAGTGCAGTAATATCTTACAAGTAATATCTAACAAATTACACAACATATACCCAGTACACACAAATCTAAGTAGGAATGAATTAAGACTGTATACATATGGACGAGCGATGTCAGAGCATACGTCGCGCTCAGATGTGTATGTTGATGAATGAACATGGTCTTCTTTCTGACCTTCCCTCAGGCATCCTATGATGGAGGTGGAGAACTTTACCATCTTCATCAAGAACAGCATCCGTTTCCCCCTCTTCAACTTCACCAAGTGAGGATGATGATGATGTTGATGACAGAGATAAAGATAATCATGTAACAACTCTAACTGTCTCTCCTGTGTGTGTGTGTGTGTGTGTGTGTGTGTGTGTGTGCATGTCTCAGGGGTAACTTCCTGCCCACCATCACCCCTCAGTACATCAAGGCGTGTAACTTTGACCATGAGAACAATACCTACTGTCCCATCTTCAGGGTGGGGGACGTCATCCGCTATGCACACCAGAACTTTACCACGCTGGCACAGAAGGTATGGTGGTTCACTCCCAGGTGTATATCCATACGAGTATATTAACTTGACATACAGTTCATTCAGAAAGTATTCAGACCCCTTCACTTTTTCCACATGTTGTTATGTTACAGCCTTATTCTAAAATTGATTAAATTGTTATTTTCCCTCATCATTCTACACACAATGCCCCATAATGACAATGCAAAAACAGGCTTTTGGATTTTTTGGGGCAATTTCTTTTTTTTAATATAAAAAACGGAAATATCACATTTACGTAAGTATTCAGACCCTTTACTCAGTACTTTGTTGAAGCACATTTGGCAGCGATTACAGCCTCGAGTCTTCTTGGGTATGATGCTACAAGCTTGGCACACCTGTATTTGGGGAGTTTCTCCCATTCTTCTCTGCAGATCCTCTCAAGCTCTGTCAGGTTGGATGAGGAATGTCACTGCACAGCTATTTTGAGGTCTCTCCAGAGATGTTCGATTGACTTCAGGTCCGGGCTCTGGCTGGGCCACTCAAGGACATTTAGGGACTTGCCCCGAAGCCACTTCTAAGTTGTGTGGCTGTTTGAACAGAGGTCCTGAGCAGTCTGGAGCAGGTTTTCATCAAGGATCTCTGTAGTTTGCTCCGTTCATCTCCCAGTCCCTGCCGCTGAAAAACATCCCCACAGCATGATGCTACCACCACCATGCTTTACCGTAGGGATGGTGCCAGGCCAGAGTTCAATCTTGGTTTCATCAGACCATAGAATCTTGTTTTTTTTTGGTGCCTTTTGGAAAACTCCAAATGGGCTGTCATGTGCCTTTTACTGAGGAGAGGCTTCCGTCTGGCCACTCTACCATAAAGGCCTGATTGATGGAGTGCTGCAGAGATGGTTGTCCTTATGGAAGGTTCTCCATCTTCACAGAGGAACTCTGGGGCTCTGTCAGAGTGACCATAGGGTTCTTGATCACCTCCCTGACCAAGGCCCTTCTCTCCCAATTGCTCAGTTTGGCCCGGGTGTCCAGCTATAGGAAGAGTCTTGGTGGTTGCAAAGTATTTCCTTTTAAGAATGATGGAGGCCACTGTGTTCTTGGGGACCTTCAATGCTGCAGAAACATTTTGGTACCCTTCACTAGATCTGTGCCTCGACACAATCCTGTCTCAGAGCTCTACAGAGAATCCCTTCGACCTCGTTGCTTGGTTTTTGCTCTGACATGCACTGTCAACTGTGGGACCTCATATAGACAGGTGTGTGCCGTTCCAAATCATGTCCAATCAATTGAATTTACCACAGGTGGACTCCAATCAAGTTGTAGAAACATCTCAAGGATAATCGATGGAAACAGGATGCACCTGAGCTCAATTTCATTTACATTTACATTTAAGTCATTTAGCAGACGCTCTTATCCAGAGCGACTTACAAATTGGTGCATTCACCTAATGACATCCAGTGGAACAGCCACTTTACAATAGTGCATCTAAATCTTTTAAGGGGGGGGGGGGCAGAAGGATTGCTTTATCCTATCCTAGGTATTCCTTGAAGAGGTGGGGTTTCAGGTGTCTCCGGAAGGTGAATAGTCTGAATACTAGCAAATAGTCTGAATACTTATGTAAATTAGATATTTCTGTTTTTAAAAACTATATACATTTGCAAACATTTCTAAAAAACAGTTTTTGCTTTGTCATTATGGTTATTGTGTGTAGATTGATGAGGGGGGGAAATTATTTTATCCATTTTAGAATAAGGCTGTCATGTAACAAAATGTGTAATGAAGGAAAGGTTCTGAATACCTTCTGAATGCACTGTATTACTATTGGTGGCACCTTAATTGGGGAGAACAGGTTCTTATTCATGACTGGAGTGGAATCAGTGGAATGGTAACAAATACATCAAACACGTGGTTTCCAGTTGTTTGATGCCATTTCAGTTGCCCCGTTCCGGACGTTATTAGCAGCCTCCTGTGATTTCTATCCACAGTAATTTCCATCGATACCAGTCTTTTTATATACTCACATATTATGCTCTCTTTCTCTCTTTTTCCTACCCATCGGCTGTATTCACTCCTTCCCCTTTAGGCTACATTCAAATGCTGTCTTTTTCCAACTCTCCTAAAGTAACAAATGAGAGAGATTTTCTAAATGCATGTCAACCCCTTCCTACAGGGAGGGGTGATAGGTATAAAGATTGGCTGGATGTGTGACCTGGACCAGTCAGAGGATGAGTGTAACCCCTCCTACTCCTTCACCCGGCTGGACGCCATGTCGGAGAAGAACAGCGTCTCCCCCGGGTACAACTTCAGGTAGCCATGACCTCTGACCTCTGGCCTTTAAGAGAGTGAGCCCCATAGAGATACATAGAGATATCTAGATGTACATAACCAGTTTTTGCATGGACATTGCCATTGAGGGCGTACACCATTTTAAAGTAGTCAAATGGGAGGGGATTCCTATGGGTTGGGAGTGATCAGTCAATGATCAGAGCATTGTCTTCTTCATCAAATTGGGTTGCCTATGGGTAATAAATGGCTTTAAGCTAGATCAGTGATTTTACCATGGCACAGCTTGATGGAAGAAAAAATTCAGTCTGACACCTAAAATGTCCCTATTAATTGATTTAGTGTAAATTAACTCTGTCTTATCTGATCCAAACTGCAAGTCATCTACTTCTGTGACAAGCATTTTTATAGATTAAATCGGGTTTATTTGAACTATTGTCACGATCGTCGTAACTTTGAATAGAGGACCAAGGCGCAGCGTGATAGAAAGACATCTTCTTTTATTATGAAGACGAAACAAACGAACAAAAACAACAAACAGACGACCGTGAAGCTATTCAAACAAATAGTGCTGACACTAAACACTACACATAGACAATTACCCACAAATCCCCAACACAAAACAAGCCACCTATATATGATTCTCAATCAGGGACAACGATAGACAGCTGCCTCTGATTGAGAACCATATTAGGCTGAACATAGAAACAGACAAACTAGACACACAACATAGAATTCCCACCCAGCTCACGTCCTGACCAACACTAAACAAGCAAAACACACAAGAACTATGGTCAGGATGTGACAATACCCCCCTCCTGAGGTGCGGACTCCGGACGCACCCCTAACACTCCAGGGGAGGGTCTGGGTGGGCATCTGTCCGCGGTGGCGGCTCCGGCGCAGGACGTGGCCCCCACTCCACCATAGTTAATACCCGCTTTGGTGGCTCTGGCAGATCCTGGCTGACTGGCGGCTCTGGCGGATCCTGGCTGACTGGCGGCTCTGGCGGGTCATGGCTGGCTGACGGCTCTGGCGGGTCATGGCTGGCTGACGGCTCTGGCGGGTCATGGCTGGCTGACGGCTCTGGCGGGTCATGGCTGGCTGACGGCTCTGGCTGGTCATGGCTGGCTGACGGCTCTGGCTGGTCATGGCTGGCGGAAGGCTCTGGCTGCTCATGGCTGGCGGAAGGCTCTGGCTGCTCATGGCTGGCGGAAGGCTCTGGCTGCTCATGGCTGGCGGAAGGCTCTGGCTGCTCCTGGCTGGCGGAAGGCTCTGGCTGCTCCTGTCTGGCGGACGGCTCTGGCGGCTCCTGTCTGGCGGACGGCTCTAACGGCTCCTGTCTGGCGGACGGCTCTAGCGGCTCCTGTCTGGCGGACGGCTCTAGCGGCTCCTGTCTGGCGGACGGCTCTGAAGGCTCAGGACAGACGGGTGGCTTTGAAGGCTCAGTACAGACGGGCGGCTTTGCAGGCTCAGTACAGACGGGCGGCTTTGAAGGCTCTTGGCAGACGGACAGTTCAGACGGCGTTGGGCAGACGGGCAGTTCAGGCGCCGTTGAGCAGACGGGCAGTTCAGGCGCCGTTGGGCAGACGGGCAGTTCAGGCGCCGTTGGGCAGATGGGCAGTTCAGGCGCCGTTGGGCAGACGGGCAGTTCAGGCGGCGTTGGTCAGACGGGCAGTTCAGGCGGCGTTGGGCAGACGGCCGACTCTGACCTGCTGAGGTGCACAGTAGGCCTGGTGCGTGGTGCCGGAACTGGTGGTGCCGGACTGGAGACACGCACCTCAAGGCTAGTGCGGGGAGCAGCAACAGGACGCACAGGACTCTGGAGACACACAGGAGGTTTGGTGCGTGGTGTAGGCACTGGTGGTAATGGGCAGGAGACACGCACCATAGGGCTATTGCGAGGAGCAGGAACAGGGCACACTGGTTTCTCAAAGCGCACTATAGGCCTGGTGCGTGGTGTCGAAACTGGTGGTACCGGACTGAGGGCACGCACCTCAGGGCGAGTGCGGGGAGAAGGAACAGTGCGTACAGGGCTCTGGAGACGCACATTAGGCCTAGTGCGTGGTGCCGGAACTGGTGGTACCGGGCTGGGGACACGCATCTCAGGGCTAGTGCGGCGAGCAGCAACAGGACGCACAGGACTCTGGAGACGCACAGGAGGCTTGGTGCGTGGTGTAGGCACTGGTGGTAATGGGCAGGAGACACGCACCATAGGGCTAGTGCGGGGAGGAGGAACAGGGCTCTGGAGACGCACAGGATGCTTGGTGCGTGGTGTAGGCACTGTCTTAACCAGACGGCTAGCATGCACCTCAGGACGAGTATGGAGAGCTGTTCCCGGTGACATCAAATCCCGCACACGCTCCTTCAAGAGGATACGGTGCTTTATGCTCCACAACAGCACTTCCCTCATTTCGCTCTCCTCCAATTTCCCCATTAATTCATCCACAGTCTCAGCTTCACTCCCCTTACTCACCTCCAATTCCACCTCGACTGGCTCTGGTTCCATCTTCGGCTCCTCACAGTAAGCACGGGGAGCTGGATCAAGTCTCCTACTTGACCCAGCTACACTCCCCGAGAGCCCCCCCCCAAGAAATTTTTGGGGTTGCCAGCCGCTCTGCCGTGCTAGCTCCTCATACCGGCGCCTCTCTGCTTTCGCTGCCTCCAGCTCAGCTTTGGGGCGGCGATATTCTCCCGGTTGTGCCCAGGGTCCTCCGCTGTCCAGAATTTCCTCCCAATTCCTGTAATCCTGCGTTTGCTGCTGCTGCCTTGAATCACGCTGCTTGGTCCTTGTTTGGTGGGTAATTCTGTCACGGTAGTGTTGTGGTGAATGAGTGGACCAAGGTGCAGCGTGAGAGAAATACATCTTCCTTTTATAAGACGTAACACGAAAACGAAACACTCTTACAAAACGAACAAAACAATAAACGACCGTGAAGCTACAAACGAAAGTGCACACACAAGCTACTAACGTTCAACATAGACAATTACCCACGAAAGCCTACTGTCTATGGCTGCCTAAAATATGGCTTCCAATCAGAGACAATGAATTACAGCTGTCTCTGATTGAGAACCATTCAGGCAACCATAGACTTGCCTAGACAACTATACTAAGCCCAACCCCATTCACTCAACCCCCTATACAATACAAACACCCTAAACTAGACAAAACACACAAGCATCCCCCATGTCACACCCTGACCTAACTAAGCTAATAAAGAAAATCAATATAACAGAGGCCAGGGTGTGACAGTCCTCTTTTCCTACGTCTTTTCTTCACGCAATGACATGGACCTGGGCCTGTCCCCG
This sequence comes from Salvelinus fontinalis, assembly GCF_029448725.1. NCBI lineage: Eukaryota > Metazoa > Chordata > Actinopteri > Salmoniformes > Salmonidae > Salvelinus > Salvelinus fontinalis. The sequence goes on from NC_074706.1 coordinate 17,977,746, forward strand.
GGAGAGCAGTATATCTTTCTCGTTGGACTCATTAAAGGAAAAGGCTTCTCCAGTCTGTGGTGATTAATCCCAGTTCTGATGTCCAGAAGTTATTTTCGTTCATAAGAGACAGTAGAACCAACATTATGCACAAAATAAGTATAAAAAGAAGTTACGAACAACGCGAAAACCGAACAAAACAGCACAATTGATTACGGGCATGTAAAATGTCAGCCATCCTCTTCTGCGCAATTTTCCAAAACCGAAAGAAAATTATGTACTTTTTACTCCATACATTTTCCCTGACAACCAAAAGTACTCGTTGCATTTGGAATGCTTAGCAGGACAGGAAAATGGTCTAATTCAGACACTTATCAATAGAACATCCCTGGTCATCCCTACTCCCTCTGATCTGGCGGACTCACTAAATACATGCTTCGTTTGTAAATAGGGACTTGGGGTAGGATTAACTGTCAACCCATGTGCATTGCCCATGTCCTTACTCTCTGTCCATGTTGTGCTGATAGGTATGCTAAGTACTACAAGATGGACAACGGGACAGATTACCGTACTCTGCTCAAGGCCTATGCCATCAGGTTTGATGTGCTTGTCAATGGAAATGTGAGTGATTTTAACGGAAGTGTGTGTGTGTGTGTGTGTGTGTGTGTGTGTGTGTGTGTGTGTGTGTGTGTGTGTGTGTGTGAGAGAGAGAATATGTCTGTGGTTTGCATGAGTCTAATTGCCTATGTGGGTCCATGACTGTTCTACATATATGTGTAATTAGATGGGTGGGTCATGTGTGTGTGTGTTTACTTCTGTAAAATACTTAACCCCTTCAAAAAATGTTTTACTTAACTTGTTTCTTACAGGCAGGGAAGTTTAACATGATCCCGACTCTGATCAACATGGTAGCTGCCTTTACGTCAGTTGGAGTGGTGAGCCCTTCTTTTCAGTTGCTACTTTCTATCCACAAAGTATCCACACCGTCTCTAGGCTAGTTTTTAATTAAAACATATCTGTTCCACCTTCAGTCTCTTAACTTTGTATTAATATTATCCACACAGTCTCTATTGGCTAGTTTGAAAATGTCTCGCCAACTGAAGTTATTTCCGGGGGAAATAAAATTATTATTTTCTACTCTCTTCTCCTTTCTTCTCATCTTCTCTCCTCTCCTAATTTCTTGAATTCCTTTCTATTCTATTTTAAAACCTTGTTTTCTTTCTCTGCCTTGGATTGGTTGCAGGGCACTGTGCTTTGTGACATCATACTCTTGAACTTTCTGAAGGGAGCAGAGCAATACAAGGCTAAGAAGTTTGAGGAGGTAAAGTTTGAGGCAAGACACCAACCCTGCTTACTGTGATATAGATATTTCTCTTAATAACAAGTGTCAGCCTTTGCAAGCCTGGGGCCCCATCTCAGAGTAGGAGGGCTTATCTAGGATCAGCTCACCCCTGTCCCGTGATCTTATTCATTGTAATCTGAAAGGCAAAACTGATATTAAATCAGTAAGCCTACTCTGAGAAGTTGATACATACGGCCCAGAGGAATAGTTGAAACTAAGGGGCAAATTCTAACTTCCACTTAAATCATGCATTGATAGCAACTGGAGACTAAGTGAAAATGTGCTCCTGATGTTCTTGAAGTGTTTACAATTCAATAAAGTCATTTCCTCTCTCTCTCCCCCCCTCCCCCAATCTACCATTACTCCATTAGGTATCAGACACGCAGATCGAGAACTCCTTATCCAGCAATGGGCTGTATCGGAGTAGGGAGTTCATTGGAGTAGAGAAGCAGTCAAATGACTCAGGGGCCTTTTCCATTGGGCAATACGGCTAACGGACAGCCAATGGAATGGAAAGGGGTGGGTGGTGGCAATTTGGGATGTTTGGCTGCAAATGTAGGTTTAGGGTGATATTGCCCATAGACCATAATCTTGGATCAGTTTAACATTTTCCTCACAAAATGGTTATGGTAAGGATTGGGGAAGGGGAAGCAGATCCTGGATCTGTATCTAGGGTAGACTTCACTCCGGACAGAGAATGCATATATGTGTAGCATTGTAATATCCCTAATATTTCACATGAACCTGTAATTTACCTGTAATGTTTTCATAGTGGAGGTTGTATGTGTAATCCTTAACTTTGCATGTGACCCACCATGGACTATTGTATTTGAACTCCTACCTCTACAAAGCATTAAAGTCTACCCACAACTTAAATAGAATGATGTCACTTAAATTTGAATCTCGTTTGATTCTGCCAGAGACTCAAATCCTGCTGGAAACAGACAAACAAATACTCTAGTTGTTTACTTGCTTAACACTTTTTATTTCTATTTTTCATGCATTTTTTAGTTTGCAGAAAGCAGGCACATCTCTCTGTGGTTTGGTTTTAAAGTGGGACATCTGTGGGTTGGGATCATTAGAGAAAGGAGCAGGGTGAGTGCGGAATGGCACCCTATCCTTTAAAGTGCAATATTTTGACCAGGCGACCCATTGCTGCTTCGTACTAAGTATGTGAGTGTGGATATTGGAAAAGACCCACAGTCTCTCTCTCTCTCCTCAAACTCTGTTCTAGAAGGAGCACACGTAGCTCTTCTTGGTGAAACACGTGTGGTCGTTCCACTTCCCAATGCCTTGGAGATAGAGAACACATATACAGAGAGACAGACAGACAGAGGTTCAAAATACCATCTCTTCCCTCCGCCATTCATTCTAACTTCCTCCCCACCACCTTCCATTAAATGTTTATTTCACGTTTGTCATTTTAGCCGTTAATTAGCCACTGCATTCAACTAAGGTAGGTAAAAACAAACATATAGCGCAGCTATTGCAAGTAAAAACCATCCATCCCTCTCTCCTTCCCATCACTCCTCCCTCCATCCATCTCGTACTGCTCCAGTTCATCAGCACACGGTCCTCGCGGCTCGTCCAGCAGGCGATGGGCTCCCCAGGGGTTCAGGTTGGAGCCGTGGGTCCACACAAACTTATACAACACTGAGAGGAGGAGGGAGAGAGAGAGAGGTGGTCAAAGGAAGAGAGAGCGATAGAAAGACAGGTGTTGAGAAAATATGCACAGCGCATTCTGAATGTATTCAGACATCTTCACTTTTCCCACATTTTGTTACTTTACAGCCTTATTCTAAACTGGATTAAATAAAACATGTTCCTCATCAATCTACACACAAAACCCCATAATGACAAAGCGAAAACAGGTTTAGACATTTTTGCAAATGTATTATAAATAAAAAAACTGAAATACCTTATTTACATAAGTATTCAGACCCTTTGCTATGAGAATGGAAATTGAGCTCAGGTGCATCCTGTTTCCATTGATCATCCTTGAGATGTTTCTACAACTTGATTGGAGTCCACCTGTGGTAAATTCAATTGATTGGACATGATTTGGAAAGGCACACACCTGTCTGTATAAGGTCCCACAGTTGACAGTGCATGTCAGAGCATAAACCAAGCCATGAGGTCGAAGGAATTGTCTGCATGTCATGAGTGAAGACATAGGCCTAAGAAAAAAATTACAATCATTTTTATCGTGTTACCTTCAGATGAGTCCCGTGTCACTTGTGGCGGGGCGTAGAGCAACGGAAAACACCTTCGTGTTCGTGACAGTCTTATGTCTCCATAGAGGGGTCAAATACGTTTTCCAGGCCAAGCTGTTTGGACGCTACAGGCGTTTTTGGGAGAAGACTGATTTTCGAGATGTCTCCTGTAGCTTTAACTCAGCCCCCTTCCACCTCCGTTGCAGAAGGCCCACGTCAGTGGATGAGGTGGATTGAGACAAAGGCCGTGCAAAAACACAGATATCTCTAGCTTAGACACATTTTGATGGGGATTTTTCTATTTATTATGCCTGAAGCGGAGCATTGGGGGGGCCTCAAGCGAATAATTATTATATATTTTTTTGAATTATGCCCAGCTCATGAGGCTTCTTGATTTTAATTTTATTTAACCTTCATTTAACTAGGCAAATCAGTTAAGAACATATTCTTATTTACAATGACGGCCTACAAATGATGTGAGGCCTGAGGCAATTGCCTCTTCTGCCTAATGGTAAATCCGCCAGTGGGAGCAAGATGGATACATTAGATGACACCTCTAATTAAGACATTGGATTTAACACATCCCTTCACTCACTGTATTACCATTGTATTGATATGGACAGGCTGACTGACTACAGGAAGAGCAATAACATGCTTTGAAAGTGTCATAATGTCGTTCTCCTGTCATATAGAATGTTGTTTACCTCTGCGTCGGTGAAGTTGAGAGGAGCCTTGTAGTACTTGATACAGTAGGAGGCCAGCCTGTACCAATCTTTATAATTCTTCAGGTCACAGGCTCTGGGCCTGTCACACGCTGCCGTCTCCTCCTGGAGATCCACTGGGACAGCATCGCCGCCTAGGGAACAATGATGGAATAACTACTCTCCTGGGGTCTGATTTACTAAGAAAATCCGCCACAACAGCCACAAACGGAACATTCCTATGACATGCACAGGCCTCTAACAGAACTCTCCCATTCCATAATTCACTCAACTGATCAATGCGCACACCGTATAGCCCAGGGGCCTAAGAAATGCCTTCCTAAGACCTCTAATAATATGTTTTCTAAAGCTGCCATCCCAGATATTGTTGTTGTACTATTATTATTTCGTATATATTGCATATTTTAACATTGTATTATATTAAAAGTATTGTGTTAGTTTAGGGTTTTACTATTTGATCATAATCTATCATTGTAAATTGGTGTACAATTCAGTCTATGACTGCTAGAAACCAATAACATCTACTGCAAAAAAAATACTTTAAGTGACTACGTTTGCGCAAAGAATGCATCTAATTTTTCATTTGGACATAAAAGAGGAAAGCACATTTTCAGCTTCAAAACAGATTATTTTTTCGAATGTACGGTCGATAATCACCATAAAAAATTGAAATAAAACTTTCAGCACTATCATCAAAACCAGGGTGCAACTTTCACTGGGGACGGGGGGACATGCCCCCCCCCCCCCCCCCCCCCCACACACATATTTTTGTCCCCACTCAGTTTTATCATTGGAATGTGATACAAAATGTGGCAACTGTTTGGTTTAGGACCATGCGTACGCCTCCGAGCGGGATTGAGCCACCGGAGGGGCGAGTTTCTCTAGGTAATTTGAGTGGCTCCGCGCACTAACCGATTGTACGTGCCACAGCCTCTGACACAATCAACAGTGGCACAATCATTTAGCGCACGGCCCATTTGACAACAATAGATTTTCTGGCCCCAGTCAATTTGACAACAAGAACTGGGTGTCCATCTTTTGTTGACCAATAAGAAGGGTGCACCATTAGAATGCAATTTTGTGGGCCTCCCGGGTGGCGCAGTGGTCTAGAGCACTGCATCGCAGTGCTAACTGCGCCACCAGAGTCTCTGGGTTCGCCCCCAGGCTCTGTCGCAGCCGGCCGCGACCGGGAGGTCCGTGGGGCGACGCACAATTGGGCTAGCGTCGTCCGGGTAAGGGAGGGTTTGGCCGGGAGGGATTTCCTTGTCTCATCGCGCTCCAGCGACTCCTGTGGCGGGCTGGGCGCAGTGCGTGCTAGCCAAGGGGGCCAGGTGCACAGTGTTTCCTCCGACACATTGGTGCGGCTGGCTTCCGGGTTGGAGGCGCGCTGTGTTAAAGAAGCAGTGCGGCTTGGTTGGGTTGTGCTTCGGAGGACGCATGACTTTCGACCTTCGTCTCTCCCGAGCCCGTACGGGAGTTGTAGCGATGAGACAAGATAGTAATTACTAGCGATTGGATACCACGAAAATTGGGGAGAAAAGGGGATAAAATAAAAAAAAATAAAAAAAAAAGAATGCAATTTTGTGTGCCACAATAAATAAATAAATATTGTGAAACACTATCATTCCACTATTACTGTAGCTGTATTAAAGACATTTTCTGAAATTACCTTGCAACAATATTACATATAGTTCCTTTACAAAAACGAATGCATGTCACACCCTGATCAGTTTCACCTGTTCTTGTTATTGTCTCCACCCCCTCCAGGTGTCGCTTATTTCCCCCAGTGTATTTATCCCTGTGTTTCTTGTCTCTCTGTGCCAGTTCGTTTTGTATGTTTAAGTCAACCAGTGTTTTTTCCCCCCGTGCTCCTGCCTTCTCTTTTTGCTAGTCCTCCCGCTTTTGACCCTTGCCTGTTTCTGGACTCTGGTCAGGCAGGCGGTCAGGCATTCTGCCTGCCTTGACCACGAGCCTGTCTGCCACTCTGTACCTCCTGGACTCTGATCTGGTTTTGAACTTTTGCCTGTCCACGACCATTCTCTTGCATCTTCAACTCAAACCATCTGCCTCCTGTGTCTGCGTTTGGGCCTCGCCTTGTGTCATGATTATGCAAAGCAAAAAATAAGCAACATTTGCACAATGTAATCTGAAAAATAACTTTACCAGAATGTGGACTAGGTTGCTTCTCCCTCTTTCATACTCCCTCTCTCTCACACATTTGGTACTCCCCTCTTTTATAGCAAATGTATTCTCAGCTCTTCCCTGTAATTCTCACCCCGTCCTTACAGATACCATAATGTCTTACTTCTGCATTATCATCATCATCATCCTGATCTAGTTCCAATAAATTGTTTGATACACTGATGGATGGATGGATACATTGATTAATTGTTTGTGTGTGCTTGTTCTATAGTGTATTTTGGGGTGGCAGATTTTCTGTGTCCTTAAAATACCCTCCCCACCCCTCTCCTTTTGTGTCCCAAATGGCACCCTATTCTTGTGGGTTCTGGTCCAAAGTAGAGCTCTATATAGGGACTACGGTGCCATTTGGGACGCAGACTTCCTGTTAACACTGTTGTGGTGTGGTGACACCAGCAAGTTTCATGATTTATTGTCATATGCACAAGTACAGTGACATGCTTATTTGCTAGCACAATGAACTACAGTTAAAGCTGTCACAGAGGCTGGCTACTGAAAACTCCCTCATAATAGCTCATAGTCAGATCTCTCAGTTCTTATGACCCTCTATCATTTTACCATACAACACCATATACTTGTGCTTAAATTAATAAATTCAGGGGCCTCCCGAGTGGCTCAGTGGTCTTGTGCCACTAGAGGTTCTGGGTTCAAGTCCAGGCTCTGTCGCCGCGACCGGTAGACCCATGGATTGACCCAGCGTCGTCCGGGTTAGGGGAGGGTTTGGCCGGCAGGGATGTCCTTGTCCCATCACGCACTAGCGACTCCTGTGGCGGCCCGGGCACAGTGCACGCTGACACGGTAGCCAAGTGTACGGTGTTTCCTCCGATACATTGGCGCAGAGGAAACACACCGGGTCAAGTGGGCATTGTGTCAAGAAGCAGTACGGCTTGATTGGGTTGGGTTGTGTTTCGGAGGACGCACGGCTCTCGACCTTCGCCTCTCCCGAGTCCATACGCGAGTTGCTGCGATGAGACAAGACTGTAACTACCAATTGGATACCACGAAATTGGGGAGAAAAAGGGGTAAAAGAAAAATACCAAAGAAAAATACAAAAAAACAACAACATTTATTCAGATCTTACAGAATCTCATAACACTGATGTTAGAGAAAATGTATTAGTGACTAAAAGTGTTGGTAACACACTCAATATAGCAAGATAATCATTTGATCAAAGATAGGCATACATATTTCATTACTGTGTGCAGCTGCGTTGTTATCGCGTACACACCTAAAACTGTAAACACTAAAGAGGTAGTGGCTAGGGCTTAGAGGTAGGGGCTATGAGAAGGAGCTATGGGTTACTATTGGATCACCAAGACCTAGTTTTCTTCACTGTTTAAGCTTCCACTTGGTTTTGTCTCTCAGGACTGTCATGAATTTGGACAGAGGCGGCTTGGGACTTGATCCTGGCTTTCTGCTGCTTTCAGTGGTCTGAGAGAGAGAGAAAGAGAGAGAGAGAGAACAATTTTGAAATATTTGGAGTACTGAAGTGGTCCCGGCCAATATCTAGGTTTCCATCCAATTGGCGACAGATTTTCATGTGAATATTCTAAAATCGGCATTAAAAACTATTTGCGCATTTTCCCACCACAGATGGGTTTCCTTCAAATGTACCTTTTGTGATAAGAAGCTGTGCGTGATGACATGTTATGGAGGAAAAAAGAGCGCGATAATTTTTTTTTGTCAAACCAGCATCAAGCTCATCACCGTGCACTTTCACCACCCCGTAAAGTTCATCATAACTTATTTCACCTGTAGCCTAATGAACTGCATGCTTTCCCGAGTCGTAGTGGGAGCACCACACGACATATCACCTGAATCCAAGTTGACTTCGATATGATGGTTATTATATCAATATATAATATTATAATATATAATATCTGCGCATAAAGCCCAGAGTAAAATCCAGAATGGGCTGTGAGAATGGGCGTTCTGACTCAATATCTGCGCATAAAGGTGTTTCCACCGCCATTTCTGGCATAATTAATTTGACCGGCACAAAGATCCCACCTTGCCTGGCGTATTTTGTTTTCTCTACATTTGGAAAGTTTACAGCCAAATGTGTTGTTTCCATCAGGCCTGTCCTGACATGTTTTATCCGACATGTACTTTACTCACATAACAAGGTTGAATGGAAACCAGGTTAGTGATGCTAATATACATTATTACATTCAGTAATAAGCTACAGTCTGTCTGAAATGACATCCTATTCCTATAGTGCACTAGGGAGTAGGGTGCCATTTCAGACACACTTCAGAGACACATCATGTTAATATGCAGTGTTTGAAAATGGTGCCAAGGGTTTATGGGGTCAAATGAACTCTGACCTTATCAGAGAGGTTGTCCTGTGTCGGTGATGTCACAGGGTCTTGTTCTTCAGCGGACGGAGGGATGTTGTAGAAAACAGAGGACGGAAAGACATAGGAGGGAGAGGAGCAGGAAGAGGAGGAAGGAGGGAGTGATGTGGGGGAAGGAGGAGAGGGTTTGAGGAATTTGATTTCAGGGGCTTTGCTTGCAGTGCATCTTATATTGAAGGTCTCTGTTTCTGAAAAGAGAGAGAACAGCAGAAAAAAAAATGAATATTTCATTGTCTCAGCTTTTGTCCAACTCCTTTCTACCCGTCTATTTTTTACAGATTATTTAATCTAGTGTTCCAGCCATTCACTCTTACTTGTCTTCTTTAGCCCCGGAAGTCTGTGCTTTCTCTTTTTGCTCAGACGAATTTTATGTTTCTGAGCAGAACTGTCCAGAACTCCAAGTGACTGAGAAAGAGAGGGTGTGTGTGTGAGAGAGAGAGAGACAGTGAGAATAAGAACAAAAGAGTGAGATTTTGCAGTGAGTGTTTATATACCAGGGCTCTCCAACCCTGTTCCTGCAGAGCTACTGTCCCGTAGGTGTTCAACCCTAATCTAGAGCAACTGATTTTAATAATTAGTTGGCTGATAAGATGAATCAGGTTAGTAACAACTGGGGTTGGAGCAAAAACCTACAGTGGGGTAGCTCTCCAGGAACAGGGTTGGAGAGCCCTGTTCTATAGACATAGGCCTACAACAGCACTTTAAATGACTACAATACCCACAATCCGGCAGTGTGGCTCACCTCAACACAGAGGAAGTCAAGAAGGTCCTTTGATTGGGTCCTTATGGGGGACTTGCATAATTCAACAGAGTCATGGATGTCCTTAGATATGGGTCTGGAGTGGTCCAACTCACTCTCCTCCGCTGCATCATTGTCCAATAGTATCTTCGGTTTGATGACAGCAATGGCATCAGCTCCTGTGCCATTGTTGTTGTCTACTTCCTGTTGTCTGTTGACCGATTGGTTGTCCACAATCTCATTCGGACTTGATTGGCTGAAGCTAACAGCCTCGTATAAAGAAAGGCCTATGTCCTCGTGGTTATGTTGAACGTCGTTGGGAAGGCGCGACTCTGGTCCAGTCTTTAATTGGTCGCCTTCATCATAACCTTGGTAAATGGACGGTGAGGGGGCGGGACTGTCCTTGATGGACAGGAATGGTGACCACTCCTCTCCTGTTAGAATCATGTCCACCAAGCTGATGGGACTGAAGTTGAACTTGAAAGAGCTGAAGGAGCTGTGAAATAGAGGGGGGGGGAAGTTAATGGTTTTGTCACAAAATGGCACCCTATTCCCTATATAGTGCACTACATTTGAACAGGGCTCTGATAAAACTATGCACCATATTCCCTAAAAAGTGTGCATCATTTGACCACTACATTTAACCAATTAGTGCACTGTATAGGGAATAGGGTGCCATTTGGGAAACAAAATATATATTATGTCATCTGTCATGGGTTGATGAAACCAGTGGTTACATTTCTTTAAACAAATATATATAATAAGAATTTTCACAAGTATGTGGTACATTTTCACAACTTTAGTTAGTACAAAACTCAAAACATATCATCTGAAAGGCAGTTGTTTCAAAACTTTAACATTTTCAATTGATAAAGTACAACACACAAAATCACACAGTCACTTTTTCACCCCACATAATCAGTGTTCAATCTAGAAATGCATGTTTCACATTGCAAGACATGTTCATATAAAGTAATAGCCTTTCACAATGCAATGTTCACATTACTTTTGGTGTGATTTTGTTCTCATTTGTTCAAATACATTGTTCTATTACTTAATCCAACTGCTCTTAATTGATAATCACTTAACCATTTGGTAAACCCATATTCGAATTTTTACAACTACGGAATAAAAATGTATATTTGTAAAGTATAAACATATAATGTATGATATACACTGAGTGTACAAAACATTAGGAACACCTTCCTAATATTGATTTGTACCCCCTTTTGCCCTCAGAACAGCCTCAATTCGTCAGGGCATGGACTCTACAAGGTGTCGAAAGTGTTCCACAGGGATGTTGACTCCAATGCTTCCCACAGTTGTGTCAAGTTGGCTGGATGTCCTTTGGGTGGTGGACCATTCTTGATACACACAGAAAACTGTTGAGTGTGAAAAACCCAGCAGCATTGCAGTTCTTGACACACTCAAACCGCACCGCACCTACTACCATAACCCGTTCAAGGGCACTTAAATCTTTTGTCTTGCCCATTCACCCTCTGAATGGCACACACACACAATCCATGTCTCATGAAAATCCTTCTTTAACCTGTCTCTCCTGCATCTACACTGATCGAAATGGATTGAGCAAGTGCCATCAATAAGGGGATCATAGCTTTCACCCGCTCAGTCGATGTCATGGAAAGGGATGTATACTGTAATGTACAATTATGATGATGGCTATTGTGATTTGACTCTACGGTAAGTTTAAAAACAAGTCTGATATTGACAAGGACAGGGATGTACTGTAGGCAACAAATGCATCACCCACTCAGTAAGAATGGATCCAAAATAATGTTCTTTTGTTGTTCTTTTTGCAGGGGGGGGGGGGGGTCACACTGGTCCTACAATGCTGCACATCTCATTGAGTTACTCCTGTCAAGGTGAATGGGTCACCTATGTCGTTGTGTGGGGAAATTCACCACATACTTGTGAAAATAGCATCAAAGCGATAGGGGGAATAAAACGATATTGCAAAAATGCCACGTAACTGGACTAACGGCTCGGAGCACAGAATGTGTGCGTGCGTGTGCGATGACTTCAGGGCACTATGGAAGTCATGACAGCTATGGGGAAGTAGTGTCTGAGTTACTGTAACTTCATCAACATTACACACACACACACACAGAGTCCAAGGAATGTGTGTGCTCTGCTATGGCAAGCACAGTATCTAGTGCATCTTAAGTAGAGTGAAGGGAAAAGATAGGGTGTGGTGGATGGAAACTCCTCAAGACTCACTTTCCATCACCACTGAAAACGTCTCTCTCTCTCTCTCCTCATCTTGCTCTCTCTCATTCTGTCTCTCACCTCTAAAAACGTGTCTCTCTCCTCATCTTGCTCCCTCTCATTCTGTCTCTCACCTCTAAAAACGTGTCTCTCTCTCTCTCTCTCCTCATCTTGCTCTCTCTCATTCTGTCTCTCACCTCTAAAAACGTGTCTCTCTCTCTCTCTCTCCTCATCTTGCTCCCTCTCATTCTGTCTCTCACCTCTAAAAACGTGTCTCTCTCCTCATCTTGCTCCCTCTCATTCTGTCTCTCACCTCTAAAAACGTGTCTCTCTCCTCATCTTGCTCCCTCTCATTCTGTCTCTCACATCTGAAAACGTGTCTCTCTCTCTCTCCTCATCTTGCTCCCTCTCATTCTGTCTCTCACCTCTAAAAACGTGTCTCTCTCCTCATCTTGCTCCCTCTCATTCTGTCTCTCACCTCTAAAAACGTGTCTCTCTCCTCATCTTGCTCCCTCTCATTCTGTCTCTCACCTCTGAAAACGTGTCTCTCTCTCCCGCTCTCTCTCCTCATCTTGTTCCGGCTCATTCTGTCTCTCACCTCTGAAAACGTGCATGGTGTCCCACAGGCTTCCTCTCCGTCTCAGCTTGGCTGGTCTGCTCCATCGTTGGCGACTCCTGTGTAGCCTCACCACTCTTCTCCTCCTCCTCCTCTTTCCCCTCCTCTTCCTCTATGACGGACATTTTAGCATGCAACCTGGCTGAATGTCGATCTTGATGGAGGTGCACCTGTCAAAAAGAAATCACACCATGATCACCCAACAAGAAGAGGGTGACTTCATTCTTAATCAATGTTAGATAGCTCAACTGGATGTCGATCTTGATTGAGGTTCACCTGTTAGAGGGAAATGAGGCAATAATTGACTGATTATTTAATGTTAGATAGTTCATTGGAGTAAAACAAAGAATACGATGTAATTTCGTCGCATTAATGAGCAAGAAAGACTCACTAACGGAATTTCGCTCCCCACCTCTTTTCCTCCGTCGTCCTCCTGAATCTCTCCATTTGCTCTCTTCTCCTCTCGACTCTCCTTCCATCTGCTCATCATCTTCTTGGTAAATTTCTTCATATTCGGGTGTTTCAACCGAAGCACCCCCCCACCACCCCATGTCGCAGTGTCCTGAACCACAACTTCCTGTGTGCCTTCTAAATTCCTCCCCCCTTCTAACAAACCTCCCTCCTCCATGTTACACCGAACCTCTGCAGGGGTCCTGGAGCTCTCGCTCCCATCTGCGATGTGTTTGCTAGACTCTGGTGGTTCTCTGACTCCCTCTGTCTCTGGAGGTATAGACTGGAGGCCAGGGGGGATGTCTCTCGTTTCAGACCCAGAAGAGGCACTTCCATCTGGGCTGTCCTGGGCTCTCCTGTCAGGTCCCTGGGGCAGAGATCTGTTTCTGCATGGAGGTTTTGACATAAGTGGCTTGGGTGCGGTCAATTCAAACGGTTTGGGTATCCCCATTACCCCCATCGGCTCAGAGGATTTAGGGGGGTGCCCTATATCCTTCTCCCGCAGCTTGGAAGGGTCCTGTGTTGCAATGGACACCTTTGTCTCAAACTGCTGCACCCCCCCACCCCTCTGTGCTGTCGAGCCCAGAGTAAAATCCAGAATGGGCTGTGAGAATCGGCGTTTTGACTTGAGGATGACAGCTGAGTATATTGACAGCCTATCCCCTGAGGACAATAGCATATCCTCCTCCTGGCCTCCTGGCCCTGACCCATGCCCTGTAGGCCTCAGCTGACAGCCTGGGCCCTCGTCTACCACTCTCCCCCACACAGGAGCGCTCTGGCTAGGGTCGAGGGCTGGTGGAGGGGGCGGTGGCCCTGTAGGGTGTAGCTAGCGGTGGTTTAGCCCTCCTCTTGGGGAGAACGTGGGGAAGCGGGGGTCTGGCGTCCAGGCCAGGAGGACAGGGCAGCAACTGCCTTCCCTCCCATCTGGGAAGCACAGCGGCGGTTTCGCTGGTTTCCTCTTCCTCCTCGTTGCCCAGTTTTTCCAATCCTGCATCCAAAAATGGAATACCGGAATTCCCCTCTTCTCTTTCTGAATCCCTGTCTGATGATTCCAGGTCGTTGTCCCTTTCAGTCAGAACTTCCAATTGTGGATCATTATCATCATCGACACAATCACCATCATCATCCTCAATCACTGCAACAAGCTTTCCTTTGAATATGAGCTCTGCATTATTGTGGTCCTGAGGGGTCACATAGAACCCTCTGTCTGTTTCCACTGAGGTTCTGGGGTGTTGGTGTGTGTTACGGTGTGTGCTAGGGTGTGTGTTAGGAGGTTGATCCGTGTCTTCTGCAGTGCTCAGTCTGCGCAGCATGGACTGGATCAGAGATATACTTCCAGAGTGACTGTCCGCCTCAGACATCTAGAGAGAGAGGATTACAGAGAGATTTTTTATCATGTGTCCCAAATGGCACCCTTTATTGTGCACTACTATTGACCAGCGCCCATTCCAGATATAGTGCCCATAGGGCTCTGGTCAAAAGTAGTGCACAACATAAGGAATACGGTGTCATTTTGGAGGCATACAGAGTGTTGTTTCATAACCACATTTCTACAGTGATAATACACTCAGTGTCTGTCTGCTGTCTGTGACCAGTGTGTGTCAAATTCAGCACAGGTCATTGATGGCATAATTTGACAGAAATCTTGACTTAGTTTTGTCAACTGCTATTCACAGCTTGGATTCACTCACGACGTCCTATATGCCCCTACAGAAGCTGTACAACAACCTGTTGACATTACCACATCCTCTCTCTCAGTGTAATATTAATGCATTTTAAATCACTGCTTCTTCACAGTTCTTTAGAGATCCATGTATTAGACTTAAGGTTGCAAAACGTCAGTACATTTCCCCAAATTCCCAGGTTCCCTGGAAATTCCGGTTAGAATATTCCCGGAATCAGAAGGGAATCCAGAGACCTCCAACCAGGATTTCGGGAAAAACCTGTCTGTATATTTCTCTTACCGCTGTTCTATTCTCTTCCTCTGTGTTTTCTTCCCTGCGTACTCTTCTCCTCCAGCCCTCTTTTCATTAAAAGCTTTCCTTTAAACGGCTTTCCTTCAGTCCCTCGCTCTCTTTTTCCCACGTATGTTCCTAACAAACACAAGTCTAACAGGTCCGGCCTCACTCTTCCCTCCTGACGTTTCCCTCTGGCTCTGTGTGCTCGTGCAGGTGTGTGACATAATTCCTTAATCGAAACTGCAAAAACCAGTTCGCTCCCATTCCGCGCACATTGTCAGTGACTCAAAGTTTAAAATTGCATGCCATGCTATATTATGCACAGTTTCCAAACACTGAATGATACACCTTTTTCCTTGAACATTTTGAGATGCAACTTTCCATTGGCTTTTGTGACTAAACTGTGTAAGGTAGATTTGGCATCAGATGTTGTGCACAGGAGTGCACGCATGCACACACACACACACACACACACGCATGCACACACACACACACACACACACACACACACACACACACACACACACACACAAACACACACACACACACACACACACACACACACACACACACACACACACACACACACACACACACACACACACACATACACACACACACACACACTTTGACTACTTGCCTACTCCTTCAACAAAGTAGACCAACCAGGGCCGGCTTTAGCTTATAAATTCCTACAGCCAGCAAGTGAGCGGATTTTGCCGTTGAAGATGTGATTATAGCTGTCCTCTCTACTCAGGATATACCCCAAAATAGCCTACATGTTTGTCATTGATTTAATATACAATATTTTTGAGGCAATCCGAACGGTTCCATTCTATCAATAAATGCTAGTCGATAAACCGCCTCACCCACTGGAAGAAAAGTGTAGATCACTACGTTCAGTAGGTGGCGGCACCGTGTAAACCCCACAGAAGAAGCTGAAAAGACTTCAACAGGAAGTCGTTTTTTTTGCCATCCTCCATCGAGTTTTCAAAACTGTCTCTGATACTTGGTAGTAGCCAGTAGATCTGAGGCTGTGAGGAAAGTAGAGGATGGTGGGCTAAGGGTGAGGGAGCCTGAGAGGATCCCTGTGAGTAAGTAGGACAGTACAGAGTTACCCCAACAGTTTGTCCTTTAGTAAGGCTGGCTTCTTGGCATTGATTACGATGGTCGTTATTTGTAATACACAGTCGGAAAGGAAATCCCAGAAGATTGAAATGGTAGTAGCAGCAGAGACGTTTTTGGGTGTCAAGAGATTTTAGTGCAGAACTACGGGGGGGGGGGGGGGGGGGGTCCAGCCTCCCAGGCTGATGGCCTAGTGTAGGATCTGTCAGGGCCAAAGTAGTGGCATGGGGTTGTGGGTTTGTTGGGGATAGAGGTATAGATCTAGGGTTGGATGTTGATGCAATTTATATTTTCCCCATTTCCATTTTCCCTTTATTGTGATCAAAATGTGCAATGCACTTTCTGAACTGTGAAAGGCAGCAATATGCCACACGAAGAAGAAGCCAGTAGCTTTTAGAAAGAAAACGCCACAGGCTTTTGGAGGTAAAGAACAGTTTAATTGTCTGTATTTATCACCACCCAACGTTTTGAAATACTGAACAATAATACACTTAGCTGCACACATTCGATATACAGTGCCTTCAGAAAGTATTCATACCCCTTGACTTATTTCACATTTTGTTGTGTTAGAACCTGAATTCAAAATGTGGAAATGTATGTTTTTTTCTCACCCATCTACACACAATACCCCGTATTGACAATCTGAAAACATGTTTTCAGAAATGTTTGCAAATGCATTGAAAATAAAATACAGAAGTATCTCATTTACATAAGTAGTCACACCCCAGTCAATACTTTGTAGAAGCAGTTTTGGCTTTTGGAGTGTTTCTGGGTAAGTCTCTAAGGGATTTCCACACCTGGATTGTGCAATATTTTCCCATTATTATTTTCAAAATTCGGCCACTCAGGAACATTCACTGTCTTCTTGGTAAGCAACTCTGTGGAGATTTACCCTTGTGTTTTAAGTTAGTGTCCATCCTGCTGAAAGGTGATTTCATACCCCAGTGTCTGGTGGAAAGCAGACAAGCAGGTTTTCCTCTAGGATTTTGCTCCACTCCGTTTCTTTTTTATCCTGAAAAACTCCCCAGTCCTTAACGTTTGCATTATACACCCACCCAGACCAACCACCCTACTTTAGTTTTTGCCTTAAGTAGCCATCTGTTCTATGTAACCATACCAAACGTAACATATCATACTAATTTGAGTGTCCCGGATTTACCTTTACTGCGTTACGTCTAGTCTGTGAGACCAGGCTGTGCAAACAGGATGCATGTTTTGGAATATTTGTATTCTGTACAGGCCTCCTTCTTTTCACTCTGTCAATTAGATTAACGTTGTGGAGTAACTACAACGTTTTTGATCAGTTTTCTCCTGTCACAGCCATTAAACTCTAACTGTTTTAAAGTCACCATTGGCCTCATGGTGAAATCCTTGAGAAGTTTCCTTCCTCTCCAGCAACTCAAATCAAATCACATTTTATTGGTCACATACACATGTTTAGCAGATGTTATTGTGGGTGTAGTGTAATGCTTGTTTTTCTAGCTCCGACAGTGCAGTAATATCTAACAAGTAATATCTAACAATTTCGCAACATATACCCAATACGCACAAATCTAAGTAAGGAATGGAATTAAGAATATATACATATATGGATGAGCAATGTCAGAGCAACATAGACCAAGATACAGTAGAATAGAATACAGTATATACATATGAGATGAGTACTGCAAAAATATGTAAACATTATTAAAGTGACTAGTGTTACATTTATCAAAGTGACCAGTGATTTAAAGTCTATGTATATAGACAGCAGCCTATATGTGCTTAATGTGTTAGTGATGGCTGTTTAACAGTCTGATGGCCTTGAGATAGAAGCTGTTTTTCAGTCTCTCATCCCAGCTTTGATGCACCTGTACTGACCTAATTTTCTGGATGATTGCGGTGTGAACAGGCAGTGGCTCGGGTGGTTGATGTCCTTGATGATCTTTTTGGCCTTCCTGTGACATCGGGTGCTGTAGGTGTCATGGAGGGCAGGTAGTTTGCGCCCGAAGATGCGTTGGGCATACCGCACCACTCTCTGGAGAGCCCTGCGGTTGCGGGCGGTGCAGTTGCCATACCAGGTAGTGATACAGCCCGACAGGATGCTCTCAATTGTGCATCTGTAAAAGTTTGTGAGGGCTTTAGGAGCCAAGCCAAATTTCTTCAGCCTCCTGAGGTTGAAGAGGCGCTGTTGCACCTTCTTCACCACACTCTCTGTGTGAGTGGACCATTTCAGTTTGTCAGTGATGTGTACAGAGCTTTCCACCTTCCCCAGTCCTGAGTTAGGAAGGACGCCTGTATCTTTGTAGTGACTGTGTGTATTGACACACCATCCAAAGGGTAATAAAAACCTTCACCATGCTCAAAGGGAGGCTGTAACACAACAAAATGTTGAAAAAGTCAAGAGGTGTGAATACTTTCTGAAGGGACTGTAGATAGATGGATCACCAATTCGCTAGCCTGGTTTTGAATCATGCATAGAGAGAGTGGATTGTTCGTTGGAGACAATAGACTTAATTTGAAATGTTCAAACATTTTTTGTTTTCATCTGTTCATGCACCAGATTGGAATGCAAAGTTTTTTGGGCCAAGTAAGGAACGTTACAGCTTTCCTTCATTTGTGTGTAGTTTTACTTGTGTAAAGCGTTAACATAAAAAACAACAATAATGCAAGATAGATAGCTAGCCTAGCTAGTTAACGTTACTTGGCTAGCTTGCTAATGCTAGATGGCTTGCTAATGTTAGCTACTTAGCTAGCTAGAAACATGAACTTGGCAGTTGTTAGCTAGCTAAATTATGGGGTAAATGCTGTTAAGTTGGCTAGTTTGCTATCTGATTTGTGCCCTTGCTAGCCGAGTTATGTAGCTAGCCATCTTGCTAACTTTAGATGGTTTGTTAATGTTAGTTAGCTAGCTAGCTAACAACATTGACTAACGTTATATGCACATTCAGAGGAGAAAAAAGCCCCTTTAGTCATGTTGCTACTCTGGTTTCATTCAATTAGGGTATTCATTTCAATGTGGCGTTATTGTTTCAATCAGGGCCAGGAGAGAGACACTACAGGCCAACAGTGCCAAGTTTGGGCCGCAGACATGACGGTAAGAACATAACTGTTAAGAACTGAAATGTTTTTATAGACTGTCACAATAAATGTATATGTAAAAAATAAAGGGGGGTGGGAGGGAAATATGTTAACATAGTAAGTAATTTCTAATACTTCTCTTGCATTTTGTAGCTTAGGTTTCTGGCTGTAATGCCAAGGACCTGAAGTCGACAGTGTAAAGGGTTGCGTCAATCGAATCTGGTATCAAGATAAAATGTGATTCAGAGTCACCGAATATACTTTAATTATATTTATTTAACACAAGTGATAAATGGTAAATGCAATTTTCGTATATACGGGTTCACTGTATCACCACGCTGGGTAAAGCAGAGAACTGACTGAAATAGTACAGACATCTTCTTTTATACTGTGACAGAGGTAGTTCCAACTTTAGAGTTGGCCTGTCACAGTAGAGGCTTAGCGTGGTTTAAACTTGCTAGCCTATCGGTGGTGCCCAGGCTGGTCCCAGCCTCACAGCACTCAGGATTCAGATGTCCGGAATGGTGTTTGTGAAGATTGAGCTGAGTTGTCGGTTTCTACACATTCCTCAGTTCCTGTCTTCTTGTTATTCAGCATTTTTCCATCTTGTCTCAACCTTGTGGTTTGCACAGTCGACACCCTAGATTAACAACAGCTTTTCTGCAGTCACGCTATGTTTTGTGATTAACATGTCCTATTTCTATAAGGCATATATTTTTATTAAAAAGAGAACAAAACCATCCTTCACAAGTGTGGCAGATGCTACCTTGCCACGGATGAGGGTCCAGATTCAGGTCACCAGTTATCTGAAAGGGGCCTCCGATTGTGAAGGCAGGAGGTGGTGGCGCACAGGAGAGAGGGATCTGCTGCATTGAGGGTCAACATCAAGTTTCGGACCACTTGTCTCAAAGCCAGCCTCTACCCTCAAGCCACAATACTGTTTCAACAGCTGAACCCTGGGTTGACTATTGCACCATAGCACACACTTACCATTTATTTGAATATTCTGTACACACTGAAATTACTTTGTAGTGTACATTATCATAGTACAGTACCCTCAATCACAAATGTCCCACCACACCTGATTTCCCACTAATGCTGATTTATAGTCTTAGCCCACTTCTAGGACAAAGAACAAAACTGTTACTGTTATTCGTCAGTGTAAAAAAAAAAACATTTCTGGGGTTAATTGAAAATGACAAAAAAAGGTCATAAACATATACTTAATCAAAATGAAGGCAAGTAGTTTCAGTGATTTGTTAATTACATTTTACCACAACATTTCAGAATAAATCCTATTTAGTATGTTGCTCAAATTGTATTATCTTTATGAAGATAACCAAAGAAAGACAAAATGTAGTGGTTTAACTTACTCAATGGTAATAATATTTCTCTAAACATAATTTAAGTTCTTGCAACAACTTGCCAAGTGGCTCCATTTTTCGAGGACTGTGGGTAATTCAAAAATGTTTTACTTTATGATTATTTTACACAATGTTGAATAACATTTACATTTTAGTCATTTAGAGGACACTGTTATCCAGAGCAGCTTACAGTTAGTACATTTATTTTAAGATAGCTAGGTGGGACAACCACATTATCTCAGTCATAGTAAGTACATTTCCTTAAAGAAAGTAGTTAGTAGGAATAGTGCTAGCAGTGCTAGTAGGAAAAAAAGTCAAGTGCGAGTGTCAATTCGATAAAAGGCAAGGGTGGGGTGGGTGGTGCTGTGGGATTATTTAAGATAGTCTTTGAAGAGGTAGCGTCTCAGACGTTTTCGGAAGATGGGCAGGGGCAAGCTTGTTCCACAATTGGGGTGCCAGGACAGACAAGAGCTTTGGCTGAGCTGAGTGGGAGCTGACCTCCCGTAGGGGTGGGAGGGCCAGGAGACCAGAGGTGTCAGAGCTCGGGTTGGGGTGTAGGGTTTGAGCATAGCATGGAGGTAGGGAGGGACAGTTCCCCTTGCTGCTCTATAGGCAAGTACCACGGTCTTGTAGTGGATGCGAGCTTCGACTGGAAGCCAGTGGAGTGTGCGGAGGAGCGGGGTGACATGGGAGAACTTGCAATGGTTGAACACCAATCAGGCTGCTGTGTTCTGCATCAGTTGCAGGAATTTAATAGCATAAGTGGGGAGCCCAGCCAATAGCAAGTTTCAGTAGTTGACAGAGGAGATGTCTGGATTAGGACCTGCCCCGCTTCCTGTGTGAGGTAAGGTCGCACTCTATGAATGTTGTAGAGCATGAATCTGCAAGAGAGAGTCACTGCTTCGTTTGCAGAGAACGACAGGGTGTTGTCCAGGGTCACGCCAAGGTTCTTTGCACTCTGGGAGGACACAGTGGAGTTGTCAACCATGATGGAGAGGTCTTGTAGCGGGCAGGCCTTCCCTGGGAGGAAGAGCAACTCAGTCTTGTCGAGGTTGAGCTTGAGGTGGTGGGCCGACATCCAAGTTGAGATGTCTGCCAGGCACGCAGCGATGCATGTCAGCACCTGGGTGTCAGTAGGGGGTAAAGAGAAAAGTAACTGACTGTCGTCAACATAGCAATGATAGGAGAGACCATGTGAGGATATGACGGAGCCAAGTGACTTGGTGTATAGAGAGAAGAGGGCCTATAACCGAGCCCTGGGGGACACCAGTAGTGAGAGCAGGAGAGGAGGGTCCGATGGTTCACGGTGTCAAAGGCAGCAGATAGATCTAGGAGGATGAGAACAAAGGAGAGATAGTCAGCTTTGGCAGTGTGGAGAGCTTCCATGACGCAGAGGAGAATGATCTCGGGTGAGTGACCCATCTTGAAGCCTGACTGGTTAGGGTCAAGAACATCGTTCTGAGAGAGATAATGAGAGAGTTGGTCATAGACAGCACGCTCAAGTGTTTTGGAAAGAAAAGAAAGAAGGGATACCAGTCTATAGTTTGATGTCAGAGGGGTCAAGTGTTGGTTTCTTGAGGAGGGGAGTGACTCTGGCTATCTTAAAGTCAGTGGTCAGGGATTAGATGATGAGAGAATTGAGGAATGGAAGAAGGTCTCCAGAGATGGTCTGGGGAAGGGAGGAGATGGGGTCGAGCGGGTAGGTAGTTGGGCAGCTGGACATCACCCATCGCAGGATTTCATCTGGAATGCATGTTTGAAAAAATTAAGTATATTTGTATATCAGTATTAAGCAGCTTGTTGTGCCATGAGGTGTAATGTATCATGATGAATGGATAACAAAAATGTCATGTAAATTGTCATTTAATGATGAGATGGATACATTAGTGTAACATTTAGTGTAATAGGTAACTTTGGATTTAATACACCACATTGAATGTAAAAATATAAAAGTTTTACTGAGTTTTCTGCGGTTTCTGTTTTTCATCATTGTTGCGATCATAAAGGTTATAAAATACAAATATTTTAAGGTATTTTGGGGCAACACAGGGGAAGCCATGACCCAAAATGTCAATACAGGTGAGTGCTTTTTCACCATTGACCTATAGGGGGTGCTGAAATGGACCTATATCAGGTTTTGTTCAGTGTGAAAATTTATATAAGTGTGCCAATTTCCACGCTTCTATACTAAATCAAACAATGTGGTATTTTTTGGGAGCTTATCTACTGTACTATAATCCCATTGTCCTCTCATAGAATGTTAGTTCCTTTTGCATTCCTTTGATATGTTAAGTAGAGTTAAGTAGTTTAATATAGACCACTTGGAGAATTTAAAAAATCTGATTTTTAATATGAATAAAGACATAACTGCCCAAATTCAGAATTTTGACATGTCCCTCTTTGCCATTCCAGGAAGATTTTAACCCACTTAACCCCAAACTGTTTCCAAGTTTTCACCATCAATGTGGCCTCCCTAGTGGCGCAGCAGTCTCTTGCACTGCATCTCAGTGCAAGAGGCCCTGGTTCAAATCTAGGCTATGTCACATCTGGCCGGGATTGGGAATCCCATAGGGTGGCGCACAATTGGCCCAGCGTCATCTGCGGTAGGCCATCATTGTAAATAACAGTTTACTCTTAACTGACATGCCTAGTTAAATATAAAAAATGTGCAAGAGACCCTGGTTCAAATCCATGCTGTGGAGCAGGTCCTACTCTTTCTTTTGGTCGTTTTCTGGTGGAAAACTGAGTGGGTCAAGCATAACACGTCAACCCCATAGACAGACAGGCTAGAAATGTTTTAATCATTTCCTTTTTTTTTGTGGCGCTTGCCCTTCCTCTTGCATTCAACAAGCCTACATTCCCTATGTTACAAGAGGATTTATGGCTGATTGAAGATGAAATCGTCAACCCTGTTACTTCATTTGGCACTTACAGTCATTTTTTTATTAACCTCTTGAGATGGGAAAACATGTTTTTTTATTAAATTGAACATGTGCTCCTTATAACAGAATGTTAAAATTAAATGAAATAGTATGTTTTTTTCTCATAAAGCACCGAATTGGTAGTGAAGTTGAGAGGAGCCTTTTAGTATTTGATTCAGTAGGTGGCCAGCCTGTAACAGTCGTCAAATTTATTCAGGTCATAGGCTCTGGGCATGTCACACCCTGCAGTCTCCTCCTGGAGAATCACTGGGACAGCAGCGCCACCTAGGGGACGATGATAGAATAACTACACGGTTTCACCAGGTAAATTGACTGAGAATAAAGTCTATTCTATGACTGTCATTACAAAATAAAAAATACAATTTTCACAATGACATGTTAAAGAAAATCATCCTCTCTTCCTTTTTGTCTTGATACTCCATTATCTTTAATATAAAATGTAATCTCACCTCCTCCCTGTGCTTCTCACCCTTACAGATACCGTAACCGTCTTACATCTGCATTACATTTGGAACACACTGTCGTACACGTCGATTCAGAGCATCCCAAACATGCTCAATGGGTGACATGTCTGGTGAGTATAAAGCAAAGGAAGAACTGGGACATTTTCAGCTTCCAGGAATTGTGTACAGATCCTTGCGCCTAGGGCTGTGTATTATCATGCTGAAACAAGAGGTGATGGCAGATGATGAATGGCACAACAATGGGCCTCAGGATCTTGTGAATGTATCTCTGTGCATTCAAATTGCCATCGGTAAAATGCAATTGTGTTTGCAGCTTATGCCTGCCCCTACCATAACCCTACCACCACCATGGGGCACTCTGTTCACAACATTGACATCAGCAAACTGTTCGCCCACACGGCGCCATACACACTGCCTGCCATCTGCCCGGTACAGTTGAAACCGGGACTCATCCCTGAAGAGCACACTTCTCCAGTGTGTGGATGTGAGGCCAGTTTGTTGTGAGGCCGGTTTGTGTGAATGGAAAGTTTCTGTGATCTTTTATTTCAGCTCACGATATATATATATTTGTTCAGTGTACATTCAGTAATAAGCTATGTCTGAAATTACATTCTATTCCTATAGTGCACTAGGGAGTAGGGTGCCATTTCAGACACTTCAGAGAAACATCATGTTAATGTACAGTGTTTGAAAATGTTGCCAATGGTTACGGGGTCAAATGAACTCTGACCTTAACAGAGAGGTTGTCCTGTGTCGGTGATGTCACAGGGTCCTGTTCTTCAGCGGACGGAGGGATGTTGTAGAAAACAGAGGAAGAAAAGACATAGGAGGGAGAGGAGCAGGGAGAGGAGCAGGAAGAGGAGGAAGATAGGGAGGAGGCAGGAGATGAGGAGGAGGAAGAAGGGAGTTACGTGGGGGAGATGGTGGGAAGAGGAAATGGTTTGAGGAATTTGATTTCAGGGGCTTTGATTGGAGTGCATCTTACGCTGAAGGTCTCTGTTTCGGGAAAGAAAGAGAGAAGAGCAGAATTGTTTTATATTTCAGGGTCTCAGCTTTTGTCCAACTCCTTTCTACCCTTTATTTTCACTGATTTTTTCATCCCGTTTTCCAGCCATTCAATCTGACTTAACTTCTTTAGCCCCTGTGCTTTCTCTTTTTGTTCAGATGAATTCAATGTTTCTGAGCAGTTTCTGCTTTCTCACGCGTTTCACAAGCATAGCACCAAAACGGACTGAAAAGGTCTATCCATCAGTGGCAATCAAGATCATGGGGCAGTAGGTCTGAGTCTGGCTGCAACTAATGTATGTTAATTCATTCAATTGTCTTCGTGGACTTAAGGGAGCAGAAATTGTGCAGGAGAAATTTAGCCCACTTCAAGGACAAGTGAAGATGACACAAAGCGAAGTCATCAAAAACACCATCTCCAATTAAAACTATCCTGCTTCATTTGCCGGCAAATCCCGTATCAAGCATTGTGTGTGTCTGTAAAATATCACTACTAAATACTGAATGAGGCACAATCAATTCAAAACAACGATACATTTAATAATTTCACGTAGCACTGTATTTTAGGATAGAAAATTATATTCTCAAACTTTTGAATTTACCACCTTCGCCACATCAAACATAGCGACTTTTTGACGTCCAACGCGAGATATCTGTCATAACGTTATTTCACTTCCTGCCCACGCAGATTGCACTTCCCAAATCGTCCGCTGTTCTGGTTTAGAAGGCCAAATAGCGACAGGTCAGTGAGTTTGAAGTTATTTTATCAACTACATCATTATTTGCAATGGTTTTGAAGATATTTTACAACACATAATATCTTTGATATTTCTACTGCTTTTTGGTGCTTGTATGACCCCTGTTTGTACAGCTAAGCGACATAACGTCAGTCATTGGAAAAGTCCTTGAGGATGGTATGGCTAACCGGTTGCTAGCCGGCTCGCTAATACATATCAAACAAGCATTAGTCATAGTGTAAAGCGTTTTGGTATTTAGCTTTTTGTGAGTAATACATTTTGCTACAATAAATAATGTCACGCAGTAAAAATAGCGTTGAACGGGGCCAGGGTCACCTGGGTAGACCTTTTGACTTTTGTTTTCGGGGAAAACAGTTGTCTTGTTAGAACATTTAACGTTATGTCCTCAACTGGCGAGATAACGTACTAACTAACCTATGCTGTCAACAGATTCAGCAGTGTAGTAGCTTCTCTCGCATCGCATACTGTCATCACAAGGACCAGCTCAGAGCGCTGACATAAGGGTCATAATGATCATCACACATTAACGATTGTCTTAACAAGCACACTATTGAACCTCTTAGCTATGGAACTTAGTTATCTATCTACCTATTTCTTGACAAGGCACATCTTTACATTATGTCAAGACAAACAAAGTAAGACCAATACTGTTTTTTTGAATGAGTGCAATGTATTATCTGGCAATAGATTTCACATTGTCGGTTTAATAGATCAGTAACCCTTAAAAAAATATTTGCCAATTTATGTGCACATAACCTGTATTGCACGTGTTCCGTGTCACTTGGTTAATAATAAGATGTTTCTGTTTCTTTCTCTACCCCTTTCTTCCTGTGGTGTTGGCATGTTTCAGGCATGTCTGCAGCGTTGCGTGTACTATATTCTGTGTCCCGGCCAGGTAAGACCTCACCTGAGGAGGGATGGAAAGATGGATGGATGTTGATGATGTGGTGCACTGCTTTATTGATAGAAAAGTCACATTGGTCATCAACAGTTCAAGAGGAAATTTAGGCTCCACTCAGTTATTTGGGGTAACAGTGGTTACAGATACCCAAAACACATCTCAACGATCTATGAAGATACTGATTTGATTGTAAGTCGCTCTGGATAAGAGTGTCTGCTAAATGTGAAAATGTAAGACGAGTCAATGCTATCATTTGTTAGCTGTCATTGAAGTCTACTTGCTAATTGTTGACCTTTTGTGGTGAAAACATTTCCCTGGTAGCGCCATTCCATCCTCTGCCTTATGTCATAATTGTACTCCTTTCTTTTTTTTCACAGGCACCATTGCGGCTGGACACAATCTTGTGCGTCCAATCAGTCTGTCGACCCAGAGAGAGGGATTCAGTAAGTACTGCCTCTTCCCCCGGCTCTCGAGGCACGTTAGTTTTGCATCACTGGGTGCCCCGAGTGGGCGGCATTTGTACATTCCATTAGTCCTCAAGGGACATCCCCCACCCATCCGGGGCACCGGGAAATTCAAAACAAGCACACCCAGTGTCTCTCATATACACCTGACCACTGTGATCCCCACACAGCTGCACTTTGTTTGCCTTTGATTAGTATGCATGTTCAGACACGCACTCAACATTAATCTCACTGTCTTTCTCCCTCCCTTCCGTCCCTCTCTCTGTAGAATATGTGAATGCTCAGGATCTGCCCACAGACATGAAGTCCATAACAGACCGAGCCGCTCAGACTCTGCTGTGGACGGAGCTCTTCAGAGGTCAGTTTCACTCCTGACTCTTCGTGACACCAACCCCCATGTCTGAAATGGTGCTGTATTCCCTCTATATTCCACTACTTTTGACTAGGGCCCATAGGGTGTCATTTCAGACACAGTCACTGAATAACCTGGTCCCAGATTTTTTTGTTGTTATTTTGCAAATTCCTATGACAACTTTCATAGGAGTTGACAAGAGGGCACCAAAAGATCAG
The DNA here is from genome assembly GCF_029448725.1 of Salvelinus fontinalis. Classification (NCBI taxonomy): domain Eukaryota; kingdom Metazoa; phylum Chordata; class Actinopteri; order Salmoniformes; family Salmonidae; genus Salvelinus; species Salvelinus fontinalis. The sequence goes on from NC_074706.1 coordinate 18,005,200, forward strand.
GGACCAGCCTTGCAATGACTGTGACAAAGGCTACATACTGACAAAGTAGTCTTTACCTGAACTCTACTTGTACGGTGCCATTTTGGATGCAGCCGGTGCAGTGTATAACATCACTTCCTGCTCCGCCAGGATTGGGCATGACCATGAGCTACCTGTTCAGAGAGCCGGCCACCATAAACTACCCGTTTGAGAAGGGGCCCCTGTCTCCCCGTTTCCGCGGTGAGCACGCCCTGCGCAGGTACCCCTCTGGAGAGGAACGCTGCATCGCCTGCAAGCTGTGTGAAGCCATCTGCCCCGCCCAGGTACATAGAAACACACTTGTTGTGGGCGTAAAAGCGTGGTCTTAAATGATAGGTCAGGCATAGCTACGTCAGACTTTGTGATCAGAATTTACACCTGTTGCACCAACCTAAAATAAGACTCGTCGTAGCTAAGTCCCGTGTAAGCAATGTACGTTCATGAGATGTAATGCTTCATAATCAGGGATGCAAACGAGTCACCTTTCGGCAAAATTTGGCGTTTTGAATCCAAAATAGATGACCTACGTGATTCGTGTAGATCCAATGAGAAAGGTTTGGTGGGGCGACTTTGGATCACTACTGGCTGTAAGCGAACGAGTGATGCGCGTTTGGAGCAATACTGTCTGTATCCAAGGCTCAGCCAAACGTTCACATAACAGAATGCAGCGCAGCACGTGACTGAAGAGAGAAGAGACAACCTACTTGTTAGTTACAGCGTCAGTGCGTGCTCTGGCGAGTGGAGTGGAAAGGCGGCTTGCCAGTTACAGCAGCGCGTCCTCTGAACGATAACGAAGAGGTAACGTTAGGTGAGAAGCCTTACCACGGAGACGAGGTGAGAAGGTGATGAAGCATACTTCATGATCTGTAACCGAAAAACAACTGGCATTTGGAAAGTTTGAGGTGAGGGAGAAGGTGTGGATTGTTAAGTATCTTGCTAGCTGGGTCAAATTCTTCGTTAGCTAGCCAGAGACAAGTTGAGCAACATTTGCCAACTTATCTGATAAAATAATTGAGTTTATGGTGTGAGAATTAGCTTGCTAATAAAGTCAGACAGCTAACGTTAGCTGGCAAACCTTACTAACATTAGTAACCTAACCAATTCGCTATAGTATTAACTGGTATACGACTCCTTGCTGTTATAACGCTTTAGTTGCTTACTGGACCCTGGCAATCTGCGTGAAATGTTAACTAGCTAACTACTATCTGTGAACTAATGTTTTCCCTCTACAGTTTGCAGTTAGTTTTCAGAATGAGAGAATTAGGTGAAAATGAGGTATTGCTTCTTAAACAAGTGGATTCAGGGATCAAGTGTAGCTGGAGCTGGGCCTGGCTTAAGCTGGATGCCACTATAGATGTGGAAGGAACACCACACACTTTCCCTCTTTCTCACTTTTTCAATACAGTGGCTAAAAAGGGGTATGTCAGGTGTACTCTCTGCCTGAAAGAGATCAATTATGCCAACAAACGGTATCATGCTCTGCAGGCACATTGTAGAACAGATGTCCACAGGCAAAGTGTACAATGTAAATATATGCAGTGGAGAAAAATATATTGCTTTTGTTGTGTTGAACTTGACAGTAGCACTCCGAGTGAGGTGGGATTATGACATTTTTTACTCAGTGAAAGTTATTTGCACACATGTAGCCACGTGTGCACTTGATCAATGTCTACTATAGTGGCCACTATCATAGAGCAAAAATAGAATGCCTGTTTGTTTCATTCTAATTCTACTTTAAGATGTTTTTTTCCCCCAAGTGCAATATTTAGATGTGTGTGGTCACAAGCATTCTATTATAAAGGCTGTCATGGCTAACTGCAGTATTAGTGTGTTGTTTTTTCTCTAGACTTGAGTGTAATTTACGGTAAAGTCCAGGCAACAAATAACATTGGATTGCTTTCTTTAAAAAATGTTAGCTGTGAGTTAGGTTCACATTAACCACTTTTTATTTTACACACAGACTGATCATGTAGATCATATTCTTTGTTGTTTAATTAGTTAAAACCTGCATTTCCCCCTAGCAGGGATTTTTTTGCATCCCTGCATGATGGTTGCGAGGCAGCGCCTGTTACTAGGCCGTTACCGTTCTCGTGGCAGTTCGAAACTTTGCGAGCCATGTCACTTCCATAGAGCTAGAACAGTCCATCCTTTTGCATAACCCACCACTATGCATTAACATTTTCTCATCCACAACTGGATGGATCCATAAGGAATTACTGTGGGAATTAATATTATATATATTTTTTACTTGTATCTAATCAGGAACCCATTGAGACGCGGGTCTCATTTTCAATAGTGCCATGAGGTCAACAAATTCAACACGAACATTCCCTAAAAAAGTATGTATTTATATTGTGGGGGCCAGGTCATCTGATGTAGCACTCCCATCACTGTCCTTGGTAAAATGGCCCTTACACAGCCTGGAGGTGTGTTGGGTCATTGTCCTGTTGAAAAACAAATGCTAATCCCACTAAGGCCAAACCAGATGGGATGGCGTATCGCTGCAGAATGCTGTGGTAGCTTTGCTGGTTAAGTGTGCCTTGAATTCTAAATAAATCACAGACAGTGTCACCAGCAAAGCACCCCCACACCATAACACCTCCTCCTCCATGCATTATGGTGGGAAATACAAATGCAGAGATCATCCGTTCAGCCACACCGCATCTCACAAAGACAAGGCGGTTGGAACCAAAAATTTCCAATTTGGACTCCAGACCAAAGGACAGATTTCCAACAGTTTAATGTCCATTGCTTGTGTTTCTTGGCCCAAGCAAGTTTCTTCTTCTTATTGGTGTCCTTTAGTAGTGGTTTCTTTGCAACAATTCCGACCATGAAGGTCTGATTCACACAGTCTCCTCTGAACAAATCAAATCAAATGTTATTTGTTACATACACATGGTTAGCAGATGTTAATGCGAGTGTAGCGAAATGCTTGTGCTTCTAGTTCCGACAATGCGGTAATAACCAACGAGTAACCTAACAATTTCACAACAACTACCTTATACACAAGTGTAATGGGATAAAGAATATGTACATAAAGATACACTGCTCAAAAAAATAAAGGGAACACTTAAACAACACAATGTAACTCCAAGTCAATCACACTTCTGTGAAATCAAACTGTCCACTTAGGAAGCAACACTGATTGACAATAAATTTCACATGCTGTTGTGCAAATGGAATAGACAAAAGGTGGAAATTATAGGCAATTAGCAAGACACCCCCAAAAAAGGAGTGGTTCTGCAGGTGGTGACCACAGACCACTTCTCAGTTCCTATGCTTCCTGGCTGATGTTTTGGTCACTTTTGAATGCTGGCGGTGCTCTCACTCTAGTGGTAGCATGAGACGGAGTCTACAACCCACACAAGTGGCTCAGGTAGTGCAGTTCATCCAGGATGGCACATCAATGCGAGCTGTAGCAAAAAGGTTTGCTGTGTCTGTCAGCATAGTGTCCAGAGCATGGAGGCGCTACCAGGAGACAGGCCAGTACATCAGGAGACGTGGAGGAGGCCGTAGGAGGGCAACAACCCAGCAGCAGGACCGCTACCTCCGCCTTTGTGCAAGGAGGTGCACTGCCGGAGCCCTGCAAAATGACCTCCAGCAGGCCACAAATACATTTTAGGGATACATTTTTAACGTCAATATTTCCATTATTAAAGTGGCTGGAGTTGAGTCAGTATGTTGGCAGCAGCCACTCAATGTTAGTGATGGCTGTTTAACAGTCTGAGATAGAAGCGTTTTTTCAGTCTCGGTCCCTGCTTTGATGCACCTGTACTGACCTCGCCTTCTGGATGATAGCGGGGTGAACAGGCAGTGGCTCGGGTGGGGTTTGTCCTTGATCTTTATGGCCTTCCTGTGACATCGGGTGGTGTAGATGTCCTGGAGGGCAGGTAGTTTGCCCTTGGTGATGCGTTGTGCAGACCTCACTACCCTCTGGAGAGCCTTACGTTTGTGGACGGAGCAGTTGCCGTACCAGGTGGTGATACAGCCCAACAGGATGCTCTCGATTGTGCATCTGTAAAAAGTTTTTGAGTGCTTTTGGTGACAAGACAAACTGCGCCTTCTTCACCACGCTGTCTGTGTGGGTGGACCAATTCAGTTTGTCTGTAATGTGGACGCCGAGGAACTTAACTTACTACCCTCTCCACTACTGTCCCGTCGATGTGGATAGGGGGGGGGTGCTCCCTCTGCTGTTTCCTGAAGTCTACGATCATCTCCTTTGTTTTGTTGACGTTGAGTGTTATTTGTGGTGTCAGGTTATTTGTCCTGACACCACACTCCGAGGGCAATCACCTCCTCCCTGTAGGCCGTCTCGTCATTGTTGGTAATCAAGCCTACCACTAGTGTCTTCTGCAAACTTGATGATTGAGTTGGAGGCGTGCATGGCCACGCAGTCATGGGTGAACAGGGAGTACAGGAGAGGGCTCAGAACGCACCCTTGTGGGGCCCCAGTGTTGAGGATCAGCGGGGTGGAGATGTTGTTACCTACCCTCACCACATGGGGGGCGGCCCGTCAGGAAGTCCAGTACCCAGTTGCACAGGGCGGGGTCGAGACCCAGGGTCTCGAGCTTGATAACGAGTTTGGTGTTAACTATGGTGTTAAATGCTGAGCTGTAGTCGATGAACAGCATTCTCATATAGGTATTCCTCTTGTCCAGATGGGTTAGTGCAGTGTGGTTGCGATTGCGTCGTCTGTGGACCTATTGGGGCGGTAAACAAATTGGAGTGGGTCTAGGGTGTCAGGTAGGGTGGAGGTGATATGGTCCTTGACTAGTCTCTCAAAGCACTTCATGATGACGGAAGTGAGTGCTACGGGGCGGTAGTCATTTAGCTCCGTTACCTTAGCTTTCTTGGGAACAGGAACAGTGGTGGCCCTCTTAAAGCATGTGGGAACAGCAGACTGGGATAAGGAAAGATTGAATATGTCCGTAAACACACCAGCCAGCTGGTCTGCGCATGCTCTGAGGACGCGCGGCTGGGGATGCCGCCTGGGCCTGCAGCCTTGCGAGGGTTAACACGTTAAAATGTTTAACCTGTCTAGGATCAGCGTGGCGCTAGCGGCACCCCCCCCCCCCCCCCCCCCCCACTGAAAAACCAGTGCCGCGAAATTCAAAAAATATATTTTTTTAGATTATTTAACTTTCACACATTAAAGTCCAATACAGCTAATGAAAGACACAGATCTTGTGAATCCAGTCAACATGTCCGATTTTTAAAATGTTTTACAGGGAAGACACAATATGTAAAGATGTACATCTATTACCTAAAAATACATTAGCATAATCCACCATCTTTTATTTGTCCACCAACACCAGTAGCCATCACCAATTCGGCTAAACTAAGATATTTATAGCCCCTAACCAACAAAAAAACTCATTAGATGACAGTCTGATAACATATTTATGGTATGGGATAGGTTTTGTTAGAAAAAAGTGCATATTTCAGGTAGATGGCATAGGTTACAATTGCACCCACCGTCACAAATGGAATAGAAAAACTACTTAGAGCAACGTGTTTACCTACTTACTAATCATCAAACATTTCGTAAAAATACACAGCATACACGAATCGAAAGACACAGATCCTGTGAATACAGACAATATTTCAGATTTTCTAAGTGTCTTACAGCGAAAACACAATAAATCGTTATATTAGCATAGCACATACCACATAGCAGCCCAGCATTGATTCTAGCCAAAGTGAGCGATAAAAGTCAACATCGCCAAAAGATATTAATTTTTTCACTAACCTTCTCAGAATTCTTCAGATGACACTCCTGTAACATCATATTACACAATGCATATAGAGTTTGATCGAAAACGTTTATATTTAGCCACCAAAATCATGGTTAGACAATGTGAAATGTAACTCAGCTGGTCATAATATGTCCTTGCGCCACTTAGACAGTGATCTACTCTTATACATAAATACTCATAAACGTGACTAAAAAATATAGGGTGGACAGGGATTGATAGACAATTTAATTCTTAATACAATTGCGGAATAACATTTTTTAATTTATCCTTACTTTTCAATACAGTTTGCGCCTAGCGAAGCTACGTCATAAAACATGGCGTCCTAAGCCACTAAAATGTTTCGACAGAAACACGATTTATCATAATAAAAATGTCCTACCTTGAGCTGTTCTTCCATCAGTATCTTGGGCAAAGGATCCTTTCTTGGGAGAAATCGTCTTTTGGTGGAAAGCTGTCCTCTTGCCATGTCGAAATGCCAACTGCGTTCGGGATGAACTGAAAAGCGTGCCCAACTATTCACATCGTTTCAAAAAGAAATGTCCCAAAATCGCACTAAACGGATATAAATTGCTATAAAACGCTTTAAATTAACTACCTTATGATGTTTTTAACTCCTATAACGAGTGAAAAGATGACCGGAGAAATATAACAGGCTAAACTAACGCTTGGAACAGGTGCGCGCCGGTGTCCTCTAGGCTCATGACGCAGCTCCAAAAGAATGACTAGCTTCAGGGTTTTTTCATTTGTAGGGCCTGTGAACGCGCAATCGACCCCATTGGAATCGTCATCACGTAAAGGCATCCAGGGGAAGACGTAAGAAGTGTCCGTATAGTCATAGCAAAATCAGTGCCCTTTTAACTGACTTCAGAACAGTGGCCAACATTTCTGAAATCTGAATCCATGTCAGGGAAATTGCTGTAGAATGGGCTCTGTTCCACTTAGAGACAAAATTTCAACTCCTATAGAAACTATAGACTGTTTTCTATCCAATAATAATAATAATATGCATATTGTACGATCAAGGATTTTGTGGGAAGCCGTTTCAAAAATTACCAAATTAGCATAAATAGTCTAAACAGCGCCCCCATCCCCAACAGGTTAACTCATGTCGGCTGCAGTGAAGGAGAGTTCGTAGGTTTTGGTAGTGGGCTGTGTCAGTGGCACTGTATTGTCCTCAAAGCGAGCAAAGAAGTTGTTTAGTCTGTCTGGGAGCAAGACATCCTGGTCCGCAACGGGGCTGGTTTTCTTTTTGTAATCCGTGATTGACTGTAGACCCTGCCACATACCTCTTGTGTCTGAGCTGTTGAATTGCGACTTCTTTGTCTCTATACTGACGCTTAGCTTGTTTGATTGCCTTGCGGAGGGAATAGCTACACTGTTTGTATTCGGTCATGTTTCCGGTCACCTTGCCCTGGTTAAAAGCAGTGGTTCGCGCTTTGTTTTCCGCAAATGCTGCCATCAATCTACGGTTTCTGGTTTGGGAATGTTTTAGTTGCTGTGGGTACGACATCGCCGATGCACTTGCTAATAAACTCACTCACTGAATCAGCGTATTCGTCAATGTTGTTGTTTGACGCAATACGGAACATATCCCAATCCACATGATCGAAGCAATCTTGAAGAGTGGAATCAGCGTTGAACAGACTTGAGCACGGGAGCTTCCTGTTTTAGTCTCTGTCTATAGGCAGGGAGCAACAAAATGGAGTCGTGGTCAGCTTTTTGGAAAGGAGGGCGGGGGAGGGCCTTATATGCGTCACGGAAGTTAGAATAACAATGATCTAGGGTTTTACCAGCCCTGGTAGCACAATCGATATGCTGATAGAATTTAGGGAGTCTTGTTTTCAGATTAGCGTTGTTAAAATCCCCAGCTACAATGAATGCAGCCTCAGGATATGTGGTTTCCAGTTTACATAGTCAAATAAAGTTTGTTCAGGGCCATCGATGTGTCTGCTTGGGGGGGGGAATATATACGTCTGTGATTTATAATGAAAGAGAATTCTCTTGGTAGATAATGCGTTCGACATTTGATTGTGTGGAATTCTAAGTCAGGTGAACAGAAGGACTTGAGTTCCTGTATGTTGTTATGATAACACCACGTCTCGTTAATCAAAAGGAACAGTTGATGTTGAGATGTGTCTGTTACTTGAACTCTGTGAAACATTTATTTGTGCTGCAATTTCTGAGGCTGGTAACTCTAATGAACTTATCCTCTGCAGCAGAGGTAACTCTGGGTCTTCCATTCCTGTGGCGGTCCTCGTGAGAGCCAGTTTCATCATAGCACTTGATGGTTTTTGTGACTGCCCTTGAAGAGACTTTCAAAGTTCTTGACATTTTCCGTATTGACCGACCTTCATGTCTTAAAGTAATGTTGGACTGTCATTTATGGACTTTTACCAAATAGGGCTTCTGTAGGCACACCTCTTCATTGAAATGCATTCCAGGTGACTACCTCAGCTGGTTGAGCAAATGCCAAGAGTGTGCAAAGCTGTCATCAAGGCAAAGGGTGGCTATTATAAGAATCTTAAATAAAAAATATATTTTTCATTTGTTTAACACTTATTTTGGTTACTACATGATTCCATATGTGTTAATTCATAGTTTTGATGTCTTCGCTATTATTCTACAATGTAGAAAATAGTACAAATAAAGAAAAACCCTTGAATGAGTAGGAGTTCTAAAACTTTTGACCAGTAGTGTGTGTGTGTGTGTGCTTCCTTACCAATTGACCATAGCCCAAGCCTGAAGTGTGGGTTTTTCGGACGCATACAGTCCACATTCTAGATCCAGGGATATCATGCAACATTTATTCTTCTTATATAAAAAAATAAGATTCTCCAATCAACTTAAAGCATAGATTACTTGACATGAAAAATACAAAATATGGCCTATTTGTATGCATGTATGTATAGTCAAGAATATACTGCTTCCTCGTCTAACAAGAACCCCCCCCCCCCCCCCAAAGGCCCAACTATTTAAATAAAGTTTAAAAAAAAATACAATACAATATATCTCAATCAGGTAAATATAAATCATAAAGGTACGTACCTAATATTTCATCATATACATTCATTTTTCATATTTACCCACACGTACATGGAGCTCTGTATATTCTGTATTTTATACAAATGTCTAAATCGTCTCTAACACTAACATAAAAATTCAACACCGTTTTTCTTTTTTTGTTGCTTTCAATCAAAACAAATGCAATTCTCATTTAACTAATTCAACATTAGACTCCTAAACTGCCCTAGCGACACCAGGGAATCAAAATGCAGTTCTGCAGGTTATTTAAAAAATTGATGTGATTTTGTTTCACTGAATCTCCGTCTGTATATTTGGTTAATTGGTCTCGGGCTGGGCAATTAAGTTTTGGCAGTTTGTTTATTCGTTTGCTCATTTATCACTGATCAGAAACATTTAGCATGCTATAATGTTGCCCAAATCCAGAGTGTTAGTTAGCTAATGACTCAGGCGTAGGCAACTCCAAAAGCCAGTGGAGGTTGTGAAATACTAACGCGAGATTCACATGCTTTTGAAAATGGAGGACTATTCATTTCTAATCGGTGTTGTGATGAAGATCGTCTCAATTTAACACCATACTCCTGCTTCCTACTAGACAGCTCATAGACGGTGTACGCCCAGGTGGTGCAACGGGTCAGATCTTTTTTCTTTTGTCCGGCGTTAAGCGCATTTTACGTCTGACGTAGAGTTACGACCAACTGGTGCAACCGGCCCCTGTAATGTTTACACTCCTGTACTATTCACATCTGCATATCCCTACCACTCCCAGGGCACTAAAACACCTGCACTTTGCAACGGAAATACCTTCATGGCTGCGCAGATCCCTACATAGTGCACCCTATAGGCCCTGGTCAAAAGAAGTGCACCATTTACAGAATATGGTGCCATTTGGGACCAATCCTGTGTCTGCTCTACCACAACACCTTAAGGCTCACCGCCCTAAATATGATTTACCCTCCCCCCCCCCATGCATAGGCCATCACCATCGAGGCAGAGCCCCGTTCGGACGGCAGCAGGAGGACAACGCGCTACGACATCGACATGACAAAATGTATTTACTGTGGCTTCTGCCAGGAGGCCTGTCCTGTTGACGCCATCGTGGAGGTGAGCAGAACCTTCTACACCTCTGTGGTCGGTGTCCCAAATGGCACCCTATTCCCTACTGAGTGCACTACATTTCACCAAAGGCAGTGCACTATGTAGGTTAAAGAGTGCCTTTTGGCACAAACCCCTCTATCATAGCTTCGTCTGTAGATGTTTGGATGTTCAGATTCCTGTGAGATTCCAGATTCCGGTTGGCGTGAAGGACCTGTAAAACTATTTGGTTTGGTGTCTCCCCTCTCATTCCCCCCCCCCCCCCCCCTTTCACCTTTCTCTCCCTCAGGGCCCCAACTTTGAGTTTTCCACAGAGACCCATGAGGAGCTGCTCTACAACAAAGAGAAACTGCTCAACAACGGAGACAAGTGGGAGGCCGAGATCGCTGCCAACATACAAGCTGATTACCTCTATCGATAGACAGACAGGCTGGCTGACGCGCGCACACACACCGACAGACCGACCGACAGTGCTCTGTTGATAACCATGAAACACACACAGATGCAGTATGACAAACTGGCACACACATTGTATAGATATCCGTCAGCCTCTTTGACACAGACACACGTCCATCCATACTGTACAGTTGATCCAGATCAGTGTTCACACCCAGACCTGTTTCCAGAGATCCAGACAGCACCGTTTATCTATATTGCATATATCTATACTGCATAGATATTGAATGTGACTTGGATGATTGGGACAAAATAAAAAGCAGGAAGCCACAGCTCTCCAGAACCAAGTCTGTGTGGACCACTGTCAAAATAAGCTCAGCTCACCCACAGAGAGATGCACCGTCGGTCTCCTGTACCGGCAGCCAGCCCACAGATGCCTATCCTGGGGCACATTCAATAGGGATACGTTGTGGAAATTTTCATAAAGAAATTACATCAATAGAGTTGACATGATTCTTTATTCTACTTGTCAGAGAGGCATGTTTGTTCTACATACCATATGTCTGAACGTTCCACAACGCTGTGCCCTGCTGAACGCACCCCTGATGTCTATGCTCAACAGTACTGTATCTGATTCGAGGTAAGATATTGCCCCAAACCACAGATCTAGGATCAGATCAAATTAACTTGAACCATTAGGGACAAGGGAAAAAATCTGACCATGTAGTTAGTGGTTAGGGACAACTACCTACTCTGTGTCCCAAATGGTACCTTACTTCCTATATAGTGCACTACCTTTGACCAGGGCCCATAAGACTCTGGTCAAAAGTAATGCACTATATAAGGAATAGGGTGGCTTTTGGGATGCAGTCTTACTCTGTTTTAAGGGCGGAGTGTTATCATTTTGTCGGAGAGTAATGCACAACCAGTTGGCACATGATACTCAGGCTCTATTATTATTATTATCCTCAAACTAGTAGATATATTAGCCTGCTGCAAACCAAACACAAAGTTACATGGGGGTTTGTTGTCATGAGAATTGTACAAAGATTAAATACTTGTGGACTTTAAATTATGAAGAATAAATATTGTTCTGTCCTAAGTTTTAAAATGGCCTGCAGCGTTGTCTTTTATAGTCAAAGGTGTGATTTTCCTGTGTTTTTATATTTTCACACTATGAGGTTAGAAGAGTTCTGTGGAATTGATAATGCCCTTTTAGTGTAAGAGCTGTTTGAAAAGACTGCATGTTTCAGGTGGTAAATTTGATATCTTCGGGAAGTATTCATTGCCTTTGACTTTTTCCAGATTTTGTTACGTTACAGCCTTAATCTAAAATTGATCAAATGTTTTTTTCTCAATGACAAAGCGAAAACAGTTTTTTAGAAATGTTTGCACATTTATTCAAAACAAAAACAAGTACCTTATTTACATAAGTATTCAGACCCTTTGCTATGTTACTCGAAATTGAGCTCAGGTGCATCCTGTTTCCATTGATCATCATTGACATGTTTCTATAATTTGATTGGAGTCCACCTGTGGTAAATTCAATTGATTGGACATGATTTGGAAATGCACACACTTGTCTATGTAAGGTCCCACAGTTGTGTCATGACTCCTTGGTGAGGATAAAAGGTGACAGAGGGGGAGTTGGGACGCTTTTATGACTTAACAACCGGTCGTAAATTTAGAGAACTTTCTCTTTCTGGCCTGCAGTATTGGGAAAGAAATCCCGCCTAAAAAGTCTAACGGCCAAAGAAGAACTTTGGAACAATTTTTCTAACATAAAGAATGTGGGAAATGGTCGGTGGGGACTTAAAGAATAAACCTGTCGCATGGTATATTATTTTGTGATGTCATTAAGGATGTTATATCAAGGTAACGGTAACACTGAAAGTGTACGTGTCCCAGGTATAAGGTTTGCATCTAAATGTTGTAGAAATTATATGATTAAATATGAGAATACTTTTGTGAAGATAGCAATGTGATTTTAGCCTTCTAAATGATAATTGTTTTTCATGCAAACTTGTGTCCAGTCAGTAGCCACGCCCAAGTGAGCTCAGAGTTCGTTTCAACATGACTGAATGCCCTCCAAGGCCAGAGTGCTTAAAAGGACTCGCTAAGAATTAACATACAGACCAGAGAACGTGAGGCTGCGGTCCACATGTTGAAATGGTTAGAAACTTTATGAACCAGACCAAAACATGCCAGGTTGCTGCTGGCGTGTATAGTGGTCTAGAGCTGAACCCTGAATAATCAATTAGAGACCAAGCAGATGGACGGTATAAACCGGGCGTCACGAATGGTTAACTACAAGACCAGACAGCGTGGAGTGGTGGCTACACATTACGAAATGGCAAGAAGTTCAGAAACCCTCAACACGAGTGGAGAAGGTAAAGACTAGACCAGAACATTCACAGTCTGCACCTGTGCATGTAAAAGTGGTTCTAGGACGTTTAACTCCGTACGAGGGGAAGACCGATCCCTCTGACCACCGTACGTTCGTCAGAAGTGTCTATTCTAGCGAACACGATCAAAGAAGCTTACAATTAAGGAGGACATTGTGGCCTCTGGTGGATAACCAGAGACTTACATCGAACCACTCCCCATAGACGGATCGAGTGGTTTCAACAGAGAAAGACATCTACATGTAAATATATATTGCATTTCTAATCCGAATGAGCGGTTGTTAGGTTGCTAAGTATTCATATTCCCGTGACCGTAGCTCCCAAATATATGTACGATAAATTGACTCTCTTTGTCTCCCCCTCTCCTTACCTACCCCTCCCTTTCCATTGTATAACCAAACGGTCATGCTTTTGTTAGTCCACTAGGGACCTGCTTTCATTGCATTATATTAGTAATCAATAACCTATATTGTGTGTGTTTATGTATTTGTGTGATTATTTAGTTAGTAAATAAATAATTAAGCCAATTTGTGTATTGCTGATTCATCAATTAGGTTAGGGTTCTTACAAATATCAAAGAATTATGCAACATTCAGAAGATGACTGATATGAGGAAATAATAATTAAGTGACTTATCGAGATGTATAAACTCAGCAAAGAGAGAAACCTCCCTTTTTCAGGACCCTGTCTTTCAAAGATATTTCGTTAAAAAAACTTCACATCTTCATTGTAAAGGGTTTAAACCCTGTTTCCCATGGTTGTTCAATGAACCATAAGCAATGAACATGCACCTGTGGTCGGTCGTTAAGACACTAACAGCTTAGGCAATTAAGGTCACGGTAATGAAAACTTAGGACATTAAAGAGGCCTTTCTACTGACTCTGAAAAACACCAAAAGAAAGATGTCCAGGGTCCCTGCTCATCTGTGTGAACGTGCCTTAGGCATGCTGCAAGGAGGCATGAGGACTGCAAATGTTGCCAGGGAAATAAATTGCAATGTCCGTACTGCGAGATGCCTAAGACAGCCTTACAGGGAGACAGCTGATCGTCCGCACAGTAGCAGACCACGTGTAACAACACCTGCACAGGATCGGTACATCCGAACATCACATCGGAGGGACAAGTACAGGATGGTAACAACTGTCCGAGTTACACCAGGAACGTGTGTAGACTGTCCGCAATAGGCTGAGAGAGGCTGGACTGAGGGCTTGTAGGACTGTTGTAAGGCAGGTTCTCACCAGACATCACCGGCAACAACGTCGCCTATGGGCACAAACCCACCGTTGCTGGCTTTTCACTGACTAGTCGCGGTTTTGTCTCACCAGGGTTGATGGTCGGATTCGCATTTATCGTCGAAGGAATGAGCGTTACACCGAGGCCTGTAGTCTGGAGCGGGTTCGAGGTGGAGGGTCCGCCATGGTCTGGGGCGGTGTGTCACAGCCTCATCGGACTGAGCTTGTTGTCATTGCAGGCAATCTCAACGCTGTGCGTTACAGGGAAGACATCCTCCTCCCTCATGTGGTATCCTTCCTGCAGGCTCATCCTGACATGACCCTCCAGCATGACTATGCCACCAGCCATACTGCTCGTTCTGTGCGTGATTTCCTGCATGACAGGAATGTCACTGTTCTGCCATGGCCAGTGAAGAACGCAGCTCTCAATCCCATTGAGCACATCTGGGACCTGTTGGATCGGAGGGTGAGGGCTAGGGCCATTCCCCTCAGAAATGTCTGGGAACTTGCAGGTGCTTTGGTGGAAGAGTGGGGTTACATCTCACAGCAAGAACTGGCAAATCTGGTGCAGTCCATGAGGAGGAAATGCACTGCAGTACTTAATGCAGCTGGTGGCCACACCAGATACTGACTGTTACTTTTGATTTTGACCCCTCCTTTGTTCAGGGACACATTATTCCATTTCTGAAAATAAACACAGTTGACAGTGAGAGGACGTTTCTTTTCAACAGAAGTTGGGTTTTGGAGAAACATCAGTGCATGGTTTGCAAGCAATGCAGCGGATGAAGGCGCGGCAAGAGCGTGGTGAACAGATAGATTTGTTATGGACAGCGAGGAAGAAGGAGTAGAGCCAAGTGTAGTGGGAAGATGTGTGTTGAAGAGGAATGGCTCCGAGTACAAACCGTGACATTTTGGAAGAAAGTGGATCCCTGCCGTTTGGCTGATCCATAAGTTGGGTACTGTTAAATCGATAAAGGTAGCTGGAAGTGGACTTGTGGTGATTTTCTGTATTTCTTATGTCCAGAGGGAGAAGATCTGTGACTTGCTTTGCTCTCCGGAGCAGGGCGTCTTTGAAAGTAGTGATTACTGGGGAGGCGTTGAGGTGGAGTAAGTGAAATTGGAAATTCCCTGTGACTATGACGCCCACCGTTTGGTGCGACGCAGACCCGGTGGCGAGCGTGGTGAAACTTATAAATGGGGTGCTGACAGACAATCACTTATAGAGCTTTGATCAGAACGGCAATTGATTATTGGTGCATATAGTGGCTTGCGAAAGTATTCACCCCCTTGGCATTTTTCCTATTTTGTTGCCTTACAACCTGGAATTAAAATTGATTTTTGGGGGGGTTGTATCATTTGATTTACACAACATGCCTACCACTTTGAAGATGCAAGATATTTTTAAATGTGAAACAAACAATAAATATGACAAACTGAAAACGTGCATAACTATATATCCCCCCCCCCCCCCAAAAAAAAACTAAAAACTTGAGCATGCATAACTATTCACCCCCCCAAAGATAATACTTTGTAGAGCCACCTTTTGCAACAATTACAGCTGCAAGTCTCTTGGGGTATGTCTCTATAAGCTTGGCACATATAGCCACTGGGATTTTTGCCCATTCTTCAAGGCAAAACTGCTCCAGCTTCTTCAAGTTGGATGGGTTCCGCTGGTGAACACCAATCTTTAAGTCAGACCACAGATTCTCAATTGGATTGAGGTCTGGGCTTTGACTAAGCCATTCCAAGACATTTAAATGTTTCCCCTTAAACCACTCGAGTGTTGATTTAGCAGTATGCTTAGGGTCATTGTCTTGCTGGAAGGTGAACCTCCATCCCAGTCTCAAATCTCTGGAAGGCTGAAACAGGTTTCCCTCAAGAATTTCCGGTATTTGGTGCCATCCACCATACCTTCAATTCTGACCAGTTTCCCAGTCCCTGCCGATGAAAAATCCCCACAGCATGATGCTGCCACCACCATGCTTCACTGTGGGGATGGTGTTCTCGGGGTGATGAGAGGTGTTGGGTTTGCGCCAGACATAGCATTTAGTATAGTCATAGCATTTAGTATAGTCAATAGTCTCATCTGACCATAGTATCTTCTTCCATATGTTTGGGGAGACTCCCATATGCCTTTTGGAAAACACCAAATGTGTTTGCTTATTTCTTTCTTTAAGCAATGGCTTTTTTCTGGCCACTCTTCAGTAAAGCCCAGCTCTGTGGAGTGTACGGCTTAAAGTGGTCCTATGGACAGATACTCCAATCTCCGCTGTGGAGCTTTGCAGCTCCATCAGGGTTATCTTTGGTCTCTTTGTTGCCTCTCTGATTAATGCCCTCCTTGCCTGGTCTGTGAGTTTTGGTGGGCGGCCCTTTATTGGCAGGTTTGTTGTGGTGCCATATTCTTTCCATTTTTTTTATAATGGATTTAATGGTGCTTCGTGGGATGCTCAAAGTTTCAGATATTTTTTTATAACCCAACCTTGATCTGTACTTCGCCACAACTTTGTCCCTGACCTGTTTGGAGTGCTCCTTGGCCTTCATGATGCCCCTTGCTCAGTGGGGTTGCAGACTCTGGGTTCTTCCAGAACAGGTGTATATATACTGAGATCATGTGACAGATCATGTGGCACTTAAATTGCACACAGGTAGACTTTTTTGAAACGAATTATCTTACTCCTGAAGGTAATTGGTTGCACCAGATCTTATTTACGGGCTTCATAGCAAAGGGGGTGAATACATATGCACGCAGGACTTTTTTGTTTTTTTTTTATTTATTTTTTATAAGTAATTTTTTTCATTTCACTTCACCAATTTGGACTATTTTGTGTATGTCCATTACATGAAATCCAAATTAAAATCTATTTAGATGACAGGTTGTAATGCAACAAAATAGGAAAAACGCCAAGGGGGATGAATACTTTTGCAAGATACTGTAGTTAATGGAACAGCGGGGAATACTTGGCTTCAGAGGCTGGACAGAATCCAGTATAGATCTTTAAGGATATGTACTGGTGCATTTAAATCAACACCTGTAAGTTCATTAGTAGTAGAGGCAGCAGCAGTTAGCTTATTGTGTTAGACCAGGGGTGTCACTCATTCCATGGAGGGCCTAGTGTCGGCGGGATACACATTTTTCCTTTCAATTAAGACCTAGACAACCAGGTGAGGGGCGTTTTTTACTAAATAGTGACCTTAATTCATTAGTCAAGTACAAGGGAGGAGCAGAAACCTGCAGACACTCGGTCCTCCGTGGAATGAGTTTTACAAAAAAAATATATATATTTTTGTATTTCACCTTTATTTAACCAGGTAGGCTAGTTGAGAACAAGTTCTCATTTGCAACTGCGACCTGGCCAAGATAAAGCATAGCAGTGTGAACAGACAACAACACAGAGTTACACATGAGGTAAACAATAAACAAGTCAATAACATAGTAAAAAAAAAGAGAATCTATATACAATGTGTGCAAAAGGCATGAGGTAGGCAATAAATCGAATAATTACAATTTAGCAGAGTAACACTGGAGTTGATAAATCATCAGATGATCATGTGCAAGTAGAGATACTGGTGTGCAAAAGAGCAGAAAAGTAAATAAATAAAAACAGTATGGGGGTGAGGTAGGTAAATTGGGTGGGCTATATACCGATGGACTATGTACAGCTGCAGCGATCGGTTAGCTGCTCAGATAGCAGATGTTTAAAGTTGTTGAGGGAGATAAAAGTCTCCAACTTCAGAGATTTTTGCAATTCGTTCCAGTCGCAGGCAGCAGAGAACTGGAAGGAAAGGCGGCCAAATGAGGTTTTGGCTTTAGGGATGATCAGTGAGATACACCTGCTGGAGCGCGTGCTACGGGTGGGTGTAGCCATCGTGACCAGTGAACTGAGATAAGGCGGCACTTTACCTAGCATAGCCTTGTAGATGACCTGGAGCCAGTGGGTCTGACGACGAACATGTAGCGAGGGCCAGCCGACTAGAGCATACAGGTCGCAGTGGTGGGTGGTATAAGGTGCTTTAGTAACAAAACGGATGGCACTGTGATAAACTGCATCCAGTTTGCTGAGTAGAGTATTGGAAGCTATTTTGTTGATGACATCGCCGAAGTCGAGGATCGGTAGGATAGTCAGTTTTACTAGGGTAAGTTTGGCGGCGTGAGTGAAGGAGGCTTTGTTGCGAAATAGAAAGCCGACTCTAGATTTGATTTTGGATTGGAGATGTTTGATATGAGTCTGGAAGGAGAGTTTGTAGTCTAGCCAGACACCTAGGTACTTATAGATGTCCACATATTCTAGGTCGGAACCGTCCAGGGTGGTGATGCTAGTCGGGCGGGCGGGTGCAGGCAGTGAACGGTTGAAAAGCATGCATTTGGTTTTACTAGCGTTTAAGAGCAGTTGGAGGCCACAGAAGGAGTGTTGTATGGCATTGAAGCTCGTTTGGAGGTTAGATAGCACAGTGTCCAAGGAAGGGCCAGAAGTATACAGAACGTGGGTTACACTGAAAAGCTATGAGGTCGGTCATCTCACTGCTACTGCTCTAGATGGCTGTTGGGAATATACTAGTAGACAAGGCAGGGGTTTTGGATGGACAGTTGAAAAGCTTCCCGATGAGTGGTCTGAGGCAGTTGGAGGTTTAGCCCTTCGGTGGTCCTGTTGTTGGTCAGAAGTGAGTGATATAGGGGAACTTGTTGACAAAAAGACCCAGATAGTGGTCGTACAGGAGCAGGTGTTTACATTCCTCAATTTGATGTGGAGATGTATAGAAGACTAACAGATGATCTCTCAGTATACTCTTAACTTGTTTGCGATAGTAGCTGCCCTCCTGTGGGTGGAGGATGTTCAACTTGTCAGAATTGTAGTATACAATTGCCTGTCTGTATTGATTATTTTATCATCTGGCAAATCTATTAGGAGTGACCTACTATTGGAGGTATTAATGTATCATGAGAATCGAGAGACAGGGTGAAGAAGTGCAATTCTGCTGGGTCCCAGCCCATTCGGGAGTGAACGTGAATGAAATGGTAGACCAGGTAGCCAAAAAGGCTTTAAAACAAGATATATTTTATATTCGTGCTCCATTGTGTAGAGGTGAGGCCAAATGTAAGATTACATCCATTATGATGCATGTGGGACACAGAACCCAAGAGCCGGCATTTATATTCCCTCCAGAAAAAGGTTGTTGGACCGAGAGTCAAGGGTCAGATTAGGAAGGAAGAGGTGGTGTTTGCGCGATTGCATCTAGGACATTGTACATTGAACTTGTCATATTTGGTTGACAAGCACGTGAATAGTTTGTGTTCAGAGTGTATGCTCAATGAAACATTGAAGTGTGTGTTTATGTATTGTTGGAAATACCGCTATGTGGAAGAAAGGGAAAGATTGATGTATAGAGTTATTGAGGGTGGATGTGATGGGGGAGGTTCAGGTAGAAGTTAGTAGGGCTCTTTTTTATGTTCTTAGTAGTACAGGATTAGATAGGAGGGTTTAGTTTCTCTTAATGCTTGGTTCTTTATTAATTTCGTCTGTAAACTGTGATTGACTACACCCTCCAGTACAGTAGGCAGCGGCATGCACCTATTGACGTTTGTTTGCGGACCGCAGTAAAATTATGGAAGAAGATTAGCCCTCTTACAATGAAAACAAAATGTAACAGCAGAGATGCGTTCATTGACCGAGTATCGTATGAATGTGGTGTGGCGGGAAAGGCAGTTATCTCTTTAAAGTGCATTCAGAAAGTATTCAGACCACTTGACCTTTTCCACTTTCTTACGTTACAGCCTTATTCTAAACTGGATTCAATAGTTTTTCCCCCATTTTCAATCTACACACAATCTACATAATGACAAAGCAAAAACAGGTTTAGAAATTGCTAATGTATTAAAAATGAAATCTCATTTACGTGTGTAAGTATTCAGACCCTTTGCGTAGTACTTTGTTGAAGCCCCTTTAGCAGCGATTACAGCGTTGACTCTTCTTGGGTATGACGCCACAAGATTGGCACACCTGTATTTGGGGAGTTTCTCCCATTCTTCTCTGCAGATCCTCTCAAGCTCTGTCAGGTTGGATGGGGAGCATCGCTGCACAGCTATTTTCAGGTCTCTACAGAGATGTTAGATTGGGTTCAAGTCTGGGCTCTGGCTGGGACCCTCAAGAACATTCAGAGACTTGTCCCGAAATGCCATTCCTGCTTTGTCTTGGCTGTGTGCTTAGGGTAGTTGTCCTGTTGGAAGGTGAACCTTCACCCCAGTCTGAGGTCCTGAGCGCTCAGGAGCAGGTTTTCATCAAGGATCTCTCTGTACTTTGCTCCGTTCATCTTTCCCTCAATCCTGACTAGTTTCCCAGTCCCTGCCACTGAAAAAAAAAAACTAAATCTTGGTTTCATCAGAACAGTGAAAATCTTGTTTCTCGTGGTCTGAGAGTCTTTTAGGTACCTTTTGGCAAACTCCAAGTGGGCTATCATGCCTTTTACTGAGGAGTGGCTTCCGTCTGGCCACTTCACCATAAAGGGCTGATTGGTGGAGTGCTGCAGAGATATGTTTCCTTCTGGAAGGTTCTCCCATCTCCACAGAGGAACTCTGGAGCTCTGTCAGAGTGACCATCGGGTTCTTGGTCACCTCCCTGACCAAGGCCCTTCTCAATGATGGAGGCCACTGTGTTCTTTGGGTCCTTCAATGCTGCAGAAATGTTTTGGTACCCTTCCCCAGATCTGTGCCTTGACACAATTCTGTCTCAGAGCTCAACATACAATTCCTTTGACTCAAAATTCCTTCTTATTTGTATTATTTAACCTTTACTTAACTAGGCAAGACAGTTAAGAACAAATTCTTATTTACAATGACAAACCATAAACCTGACGACACTGGGCCAATCGTGCGCTGCCTTATGGGACTCCCAAACATGGCCGGTTGTGATACAGACCAGGATCGAACCAGGGTCGGTAGTGACACCTCTAGCACTGAGATGCAGTGCCTTAGACCGTTGCGCCACTCGGGAGCCCTCATGGCTTGGTTTTTTCACTGACTTGCATTGTCAACTGTGGGATCTTATATAGACAGGTGTGTGCCTTAACAAAAAGGCACACACCTCGTGTCCAATTATTTGAATTTACCACAGGTGGACTTCAATCAAGTTGTAGAAACATCTCAAGGATGATCAATGGAAACAGGATACACCTGAGCTCAATTTCAAGTCTCATAGCAAAGGGTCTGCATACGTATGTAAATAACGT
The DNA here is from genome assembly GCF_029448725.1 of Salvelinus fontinalis. Classification (NCBI taxonomy): domain Eukaryota; kingdom Metazoa; phylum Chordata; class Actinopteri; order Salmoniformes; family Salmonidae; genus Salvelinus; species Salvelinus fontinalis. The sequence continues at coordinate 18,026,344 of NC_074706.1, forward strand.
ATTTTTGTTGTTTATTTTTGATACAGTTGCAAAAAAAACTCCCATGTTTGATTGTAGGGAGGAATGCTGTAGGAATTCTTCATTTGGTGATACATTACTGTAGATATTGTTTTTCAATGGGACTGTACCCAGGGATTGCACTGTACCCAGGGGTTGCACATACTGTCTAGACAAACCCAGATGGGTTGCAACTTTTTATGTGTAAGAGATTAAGACAGCAGAAAAGAGGAAATACATCTGAGATTAGGATGGAGATTAAGAGGTATGGAATAGGTACAGTTGAAGTCGGAAGTTTACATACACTTTATCCAATTACATTTCAACTCAGTTTTTCACAATTCCTGATATTTAATCCTAGTAAAAATTCCCTGTTTTAGGTCAGTTAGGATCACAACTTTATTTTAAGAATGTGAAACGTCAGAATAATAGTAGAGAGAATGATTTACTTCAGCTTTAATTTCTTTCATCACATTCCCAGTGGGTCAGAAGTTTACATACTCTCAATTGGCATTTGGTAGCATTCCTTTTAAATTGTTTAACTTGGGTCAAACGTTTTGGGTAGCCTTCCACAAGCTTCCCACAATAAGTTGGATGAATTATGGCCCATTCCTCCTGACAGACCTGGTGTAACTGAGTCAGGTTTGTAGGCCTCCTTTCTCTCACACGCTTTTTCAGTTCTGCCCACAATTTTTCTATGGGATTGAGGTCAGGGCTTTGACCCATTTGCAACCAAGCTTTAACTTCCTGACTGATGTCTTGAGATGTTGCTTCAATATATCCACATTTTTTGTTCCTCATGATGCCATCTATTTTGTGAAGTGCACCATTCCCTCCTGCAGCAAAGCACCCCCACAACATGATGCTGCCACCCCCGTGCTTCACGGTTGGGATGGTGTTCTTCGGCTAACAAGCCTCCTCCTTTTTTCCTCCAAACATAACAATGGGTATTATGGCCAAACAGTTCTATTTTTGTTTCATCAGACCAGAGGACATTTCTCCAAAAAGTACAATCTTTGTCCCCATGTGCAGTTGCAAACCGTAGTCTGGCTTTTTTATGGCGGTTTTGGAGCAGTGGCTTCTTCCTTGCTGAGCGGCCTTTCAGGTTATGTCGATATAGGACTCGTTTTACTGTGGGTACAGATACTTGTATACCTGTTTCCTCCAGCATCTTCACAAGGTCCTTTGCTGTTGTTCTGGGATTGATTTGCACTTTTCGCACTGAAGTACGTTCATCTCTAGGAGACAGAATGCGTCTCCTTCCTGAGCGGTATGACAGCTGTGTGGTTCCATGGTGTTTATACTTGCGTGCTATTGTTTGTACAGATGAGCGTGGTACCTTCAGGCATTTGGAGACGTTTAACCAGGCTTGTGGAGGTCTACAATAATTTTTCTGAGGTCTTGGTGGATTTCTTTTGATTTTCCCATGATGTCAAACAGAGGCACTGAGTTTGAAGGTAGGCCTTGAAAAACATCCACAGGTACACCTTCAATTGACTCAAATGATGTCAGTAAGTCTATCAGAAGCTTATAAAGTCATGACATACATTTCTGGAATTTTCCAAGCTCTTTAAAGGCCCAGTCATCTTAGTGTATGTAAACTTCTGACCCACTGGAATTGTGATACAGTGAATTATAAGTGAAATAATCTGTCTGTAAACAATTGTTGGAAAAATGACTTGTGTCATGCACAAAGTAGATGTCCTAACCGATTTGCCAAAACTATAGTTTGTTAACAAGAAATGTGTGGAGTGGTAGTAAAACTCCAACCTTCGTGTAAGTAAACTCTGGGAATATGATGAAAGAAAAGAAATAAAATCTGAAATAAATCATTCTACTATTATTGTGACATTTCACATTCTAAAAATAAAGTGGTGATCCTAACTGATCTAAGAGGGAATTTTTACTAGGATTAAGTGTCAGGAATTGTGAAAAACTGAGTTTAAATGTATTTGGCTGAGGTGTATGTAAACTTCCGACATCAACTGTAGGTCCTGGATGGCAGGAAGCTTGGCCCCAGTGATGTACTGGGCCTTACGCACTACCCCCTGAAGCGCCTTACGGTCAGATGCTGAGCAGTTACCATACCAGGCTTTGATGCAACCGGTTAGGATGCTCTCAATGGTGTAGCTTTAGAACTTTTTGAGGATCTGGGGACCCATGCGGAATCTTTTCAGTCTCCTAAGGGGGAAAAGGTGTTGTTGTGCCCTCCTCACGACTGTCTTGGTGTGTTTGGACCATGATAGTTAGTTGGTGATGTGGACACCAAGGAACTTGAAACTCTCAACCCGTCGATGTTAATGGGGGCCTGTTTGGCCCTCCTTTTCCTGTTGTCCTGCTCACATTGTTGTCCTGGTACCACACTGCCAGGTCTCTGACCTCCTCCCTATAGGCTGTCTCATTGTTGTCGGTGATCAGGCCTACCACTGTTGTGTCATCAGCAAACGTAATGATGGTGTTGGAGTCACATTTGGCCACGCAGTCGTTGGTGAACAGGTAGTACAGGAGGGGACTAAGCACACCCCCCTGATAAGCCCCAGTGTTGAGGATCAGTGTAGCAGATGTGTTGTTGCCTACCCTTACCACCTGGGGGTGGTGTCACGAGAATTTTCAATCCCAATGATAATAACTAATAATCTATAGCTTTGAACAATCCCAGAGGTTTGTAAGACTATCGGTTTAATAATATGCAAAAGGTTAGTACAGTTTATTCATGGGACGTTCTGAAGTTCATTATACAAAAACATCCATTTTATAGCTGCGCACATACTTCCCCACAAACAATAGGTATCCTACGCACATACATACACACACACAAACAGTAGGTGAGTTTTATCCTTCTCCATAGTTCTCACCACTGTGTATCACTACCCAGCTGACAGTTCCATACCCCGGAGATTAGGGGAACCTTGAGAAGTACTCCCTATGCTCTCATAAGTTTCTCAGAGGCCTAGCCAGGTCAGTTCAAACACAGTTTAATTGTTCTCTGGGTTTTTTTCTTCGGCACGCACATACAAGTTCAAATCCTAAACTACGCCTTGCTCAGACAGCCTGTGTTTTTCCACTATACAGATACATTGTTTAATCTAATTCTGACTAAAACTACACACATCATCAGATTATAATTTTATGATTCTAATCAATTTCATACAATTATAAGGTTTCAGAGTGGAATTATTTTATCATTATCTTTCAACATATAAATTATTTTATCAGGTGGCCCGTCAGGAAGTCCAGAATCCAGTTGCAGTGGGAGGTGTTTAGTCCCAGGGTCCTTAGCTTAGTGATGAGCTTTGTAGGAACAGCATTCTTCCATCGGTGTTCCTTTTGTCCAGATGGGAAAGGCCAGTGTGGAGTGCGATTGAGATCGCGTCATCTGTGGATCTGTTGGGGCGGTATGCGAATTGGAGTGGGTCTAGGTTATCCTGAAGGATGCTGTTGATGTGAGCCATCAACAGCACTTCATGGCTAACAACGTGAGTGGTACGGGGCTTTAATCATTTAGTCAGGTTACCTTTGCTTCCTTGGGCATAAGGACTATGGTAGTCTGCTTGAAACAAGGAAGAGGTTGAAAATGTCAGTGAAGACACTTGCCAGTTGTTCCGGGCATGCTTTGAGTACACGTCATTTTATCTCAGTATCAAATCATTACTGGGTAACAGTTAACAACCTTACTGTGATTATTTTCTATTAAAATTATGAAATAGAAACAAAAATAGATTCTTAGCAAATAGCAATTTCTCAAGCAAGAATTTTGCTAGCACTGTCTGAGAGTGGTGTGATTGAGGAGGGGAAAATGGAAAATGACCTGTTAATGGCGGAGAGCCTTGTAACTCTCTTTCTAATTGGTCAGTTAACTGGTCCTGTATGGCTCACTTGGTAAAGCATGGTACTTGCGCTATCAGGGTAGTGGGTTCAATTCCTGGAGTCTTCCATACATAAAATGTATGTATGCAAGTTGCTTTGATAAAACCGTCTGCTAACTGACGTATAACATATTTAATACCTGGTGATGTCACCAGTCAGGCCAAAACTCCCTCCCGCCAAAACAGGCTGAAATTTCAGCCAATCTTTTCTAACAGCTCTTACACTAAAAGAGCATTAGCCACAGTTTAACAGTATTTTTCCAACCTCATAGTGTGGAAATATATATAAAAAAACTGTTTTTGACTGCACTGGGCCTTTAAAAGAAGATGCCGCAGGCCATTTGAAAACATGATTTATTCTACATAATTTGAAGTCCACAAGTATGTAACCTTTGTCATTTCTCATGAAAAACCCCCATTGAACTTTGTGTTTGCAGAAGGCTAATATATCTACTAGAGTTTGAGGATAATAATGATAATAATTATAATAGAGCAACACACACGTGCCTGAGTCTATCATGTGCCAACTGGTTGTGTAACGTTCTCTAACAAAATGATAACACTCCACCCTTAAAACATAAAGAGTAGGACTGCGTTCCAAAAGCCTCCCTATTCCTTATATAGTGCACTACTTTTGACCAGAGTCTTATGGGCCCTGGTCAAAGGTAGTGCACTATATAGGAGGTAAGGTACCATTTGGAACACAGTGTATGTAGAAGAAGAAGAGTCAGCCAGCCTGTCTGTCTATCGATAGAGATAATCAGCTTGTATGTTGGCAAAGATCTCGGCTTCCCACTTGTCAAGCAGTTCCCCTTTGTTGTGGGTTTCTGTAGAAAACAAAAAGATAGTCAAACACTGACACCAAACTTGGTTTTCTTTAGGCGTATTTAGTGAGGAAACTGAGACACTTTTTACTCTCTATTCTATAGGCATTTTGACTCTTCTATCAAAATGCCCGATAATGCTTGTAGGAGCTGTCATGGCGACGTTGGTTAGCTAAGCTTATGTGCAGAAACACGTCATGGAGTCTAATGGTCGTCTTGCGTCATACTGTGCATGTGCAGGCCGTCAAATCAAAGGCACTCTTTCGATATAAAGTATTTTTGACAAAGGGAAACATGTTACTTTGTCACTTTCACAAGGTTGGAGTAATAACATGTTCAAAGCAAAAACATGTTTTTAGAAATGTTTGCAAAAGAAAGCTGAAATATCACATTTACATAAGTATTCAGACCCTTTAACTCAGTATTTTGTTGAAGCACCTTTGGCAGCAAATACAGCCTAGAGTCTTATTGGGTATGATGCAACAAGCTTGGGGTAACTGTATTTGGAGAGTTTCTCCCATTCTTCTCTGCAGATCCAATTTTGCTCCCTCTTCAGCTGCAAACTGCTCCCAATTCTTCAATGTTTGATGGTTGCCCTTGACCAACTGCTGTTTTCAGATCTCGCCGTAGGTTTCCGATGAGACACAGATCTGGGCTCATTGCTGGCCACTCCAGTCCAGTGTTTCTTCCTGAACCGGTCCTGGGTGCTTTTTAATGTTCTTGGGTTCGTTGTCCTGCTGGATACCCACGACCTTTGATGGAGACCTAGTTTTTGGACACCGGGTTGAACACTCCACTCCAGAACCCCTTGATAATCTGCTGATTTCATGATGCCTTGCACATGTTCAAGGCCCCCAGTACCAGAGGCTGCAAAGCAACCCCACAGCGTTATCGAAACTCTCCCATGTTTTTTTGTAGGGAGGAATGCTGTAGGAATGCTTCATTTGGTGATACATTATTGTAGATATTGTTTTTCAATGGGACATGTAAAACAAATAACTGGATTTTTTGATGTTGAAAAGTGGAAGGGTGACAACTATACCCAGGGATTGCACATACTGTCTAGACAAACCCAGAAGGGTTGCAACTTTTTATGTGTAAGAGGTTGAGACAGCAGAAAAGAGGAAATACATCTGAGATTAGGATGGAGATTAAGAGGTATGGAATAGGTATATAAGGAAGCAGAGCTGAGGGAAATAGAGCATCTGAGGCAAGGAGAAGCAAGAATAGAGGAAAAAGACGTTGACATTTACATACCTCAAGGTAAAACCCGAATATTTGATTCTCTAATGAGAAAATGCACCTCTTTCTCATTTGTCTCTGAGTGTGCCGGAGTCTGGTTGGGTGCCCCCACAGATCGGAACTCCCAGTTTCCTTTATAAAATATATATAATAACTTTGCTCTTTTCCCTACAGCTGAAGATAAGTGAAGATCCCATGATGAAGGTCCTACCCATTCTGACCATGATGCTACTCGGGGAGTCTGCCATGGTGCTCAACGCCCTAAACTCCACCGGTACAGTAGCCTTCCCTCATCATCTCAACACCACAGTGACTGATGTATTTTCAGGGCCGTTTACCCTGACCCAGAATAAGCCTAATCCTGGACTGAAAAGCATGCTCAAATTAGAATAGCCATGTAAAGTTCTGTGTCTGCCCACATAAGAAAATATATGCTATAGTATACATGTAAATACTTTAGTATTCACTGTAGCATGAATACTATAGGGGTCTAAGACAGACCCCAACACTTTTGCTCTTTTCTATAACCTGTAGGGAACACAATATTTGGTATATAATTGGCATGTAGGTTTCTCACTTATGGGTGGAAAAATTGCGTGAGGGGAATGGGCAGGTTATATGCAAATAAGATAGTATTTACTATAGTTTAAAAAAGTGTAGTGTTTTGCGGAATATACTGTACTATTTACAACAGTGTTTTTTTGTGTGGATAATACTGTAGTATTTACTATAGTATTCTACAGTATACTACAGTATTCTATAGTAAGTATTACACATGCTCGAGGGATACAACAGTGTGTAGTATAGTATTCCACAGTATTCTACAGTTTATTATGGAATTCTATAGCAAGTACTGTAATATTCTATAGTAAACTGTAGTATTGTTTCATGTGGGTGGCTACCCAGCCCTGTGAGTATATGGACGGAGCTTCTCTCTCATATCCGTCCTTTTAATCTCTCCCTTGTTCTCCCCTTGTTCTTTTAGAACCTAAACGGGTCTCTGGGAAGGTCAAGGACTTTCTTCATTGTCCTGGCCATTCTACCTGGTATAAACTGGGGAACAAATGTGTTAAGCACTTCAAGGAACAATTGGACTTTCAATCTGCTGAGGTAAATTCAGACTTCTCTAAGGTTTTAGCCTACAGACCCATGTTCTCTCAGCGAATTAACCTTTATTTAGGCAAGAGAGTCCCATTGAGACCAATGTCTCTTTTCGTTAAAGTTAGACATACCGTAGTGTACCTCTGTATCTCTACATGATACGCAAAATGACCACCATAACTAACTCTCAAAGCAGCATGCTGTACTCTAGTTCAGGGTATCCACTCTACTGTCTTAACACGTTATCAGTGTTGTGCATTAATGTCTAACTCTAAATGTATTTTGATGATGACAAATCTCTTTCGTCTTCTCATTCATTCATTCTCACCCACACAGGATTTCTGCCACTCTCAAAAGAGCAAAGCTCATCTGATATCAATCCACTCTGCCCTGGAGAACGACAACGTGGATGTTTTTGCTCAGAGGTTCAGCAGAAATTCCCCTCGCATCTGGCTTGGCGGTTTTACAGTATCCAACCCTCTTCAGGTGGCGGTTTTAGACTAAATAGGGGCAGTTTCCCGGACACAGATTGACCTGGACTAAAATGATTATTGATGGAGTTTCTTTATTGAGTCTGCTTTTTTGTCCAGGACTAGGCTTAATCGGTATCCAGGAAACCACCCCATAGTGTTCACCATTCAACTTGATCATCATTATAAAAACCAGGTGGACAACAGTGTTCATGCCCACCAACTCCTGTCGTTATGCTTAATCTCTGTCTGTCTGTCTGTCGGTCTGTCTCTCTCTCTCTCGGTCGGTCTGTCTCTCTCTGTATCGCTCTCTCTCTCATAGCCTCACCGCTACCTCTGGACTGATGGGTCCCCCATGAACTACTATTCCTGGCTTCAGAACCCCAGGCAGCCATCCGGTGATGGACACTGCATGGAAATGAACTGGCAAGGTAAGCAAGAGAAGGCAGGGATAATGGGAGGGGAGGGAGGGAAGGCAGGCAGGCAGGTGGAGAGTGAGGGAGTATTTTTTTTATTTAACTAGGCAAGTCAGTTAAGAACAAATTCTTATTTACAATGACAGCCTACCCCAACCAAACCCTAACCCAGACAAAGCTGGGCCAATTGTTCGCCGACCTATGGGACTCCCAATCACAGCCGATTGTGATACAGCCTGGAATCGGACCAGTGCTTGTAGTGACGCCTCTAGCACTGAGATGCAGTACCTTAGACCGCTGCGCCACTCGGGAGTAGGGGGCAAGGGAAAGAGGGGACATGACAGAGCGACTTACAAGAGCATTTAGGGTTAATTGCCTTAATCAAGGGCACATCGACAGATTTCTCAACTTGTCAGCTCTGGGATTTGAACCAACGCTCCTAACCGCTAAGCTACCAGGTGCACCAAATCCAGTATGCTGATGTATTCAGAATTCCACTATTGTGGAAAAGGGAGTGGGAGGTTTGAGATTTGAAGTATGACAAATCTCATAGTTTTAAGTTATATAGATCAGTGGCCATGTGGTTAGAGTGACTGTCTTGAGCTTGGATGGTTGGGGGTTTGATCCCAGGTCAAGTCATTCCAAAAAGGGGACAGAGTCCTCATTGCTTGGCACTCAGCATTAAAATGAAGTTTTGAGGGTAAGGCCCTGTGAGAGACTAGTGTCAAGGGGGTGTACTTGTATTAAATGATACATCAAAAACCTCATGGTACAGAAACAGTAGATAGGCTCATGCCGTTCTGGCTTGGACAAGGCTACTTAGCTACTTATGTAGCTCAATACTCTCTAAAAGGGATTTAATAATGGATAAAACTAACTTTTTTAATTTTATCTCCATCTCTATGCATCTCAGGAAAAGGGGATTGGAATGATAAGCCGTGCAGCCAAACCAATTACTTTCTGTGTGCCTTCATACCTGGTGAAAGAGAGGAAACGAAAGGAGGAGAAGAAGAAGAGGGGACGGTGGAGAAAGGGAGGGGGAGGTTTATCATTTAAAGTAGATGACAGATGAGCAGTACAGCAGTATATACAACCTGTCAGATACGCTTTGCATTACAGCTTTCTCAGACATCACGACACCAGGACCCTGTAAAATGTTAGAGAAAACCCACTGCTCAAAGACTAAGCCTTTGTCAGCTAAAAGTTTTCACCATCACAGTCAGTTTCAGTCCGCCCAAAGTAAGATTTAATGAAACAACTGATTGTATTAGAAACCTCTAAACACATTGCATTTGAGAATTCTATCTAGGCCTATTGTCAGAAAATAGTGTAACCTAATCTATTTTCAGGGGGAATGGTGTTGATAAAATGCTGCTTGACTTGTTTGTACTATGAAGGACTGTGCATTGCTTGCCTAGCAAATAAAAAAGGAATACAAAAATATCTTCATTAATCAATAATCATTGCATGATTTTCTTTTGTTGACCTGGCCTTATTTAGCAACCAGATGGGGACAAGGAGTCAATACATAACAATACAGCCTCATCTTATTTATAGATGGATAACCCACTGGGTTGACTTGACAGATTTAGAATTTAACCTACTACCTTTTCCATTCGGTGCCCTATTTGAGTAGTGTGCCCAAAACAGAGAGCATGCATGATATTTACTTTGCATGTGTTTTTACGCATGCTATTGATCAGAGAGAGAAAGATTGATCTAAACATCAGCGCCACAGGCAACTTCCACAAAGCTGTGAACGAGCTAAGAGACAAGGCAAGAAGGGCCTTCTATGCTATCAAAAGGGGACATCAAATTCGACATACTTATTAGGATCTGGCTAAAAATACTTGAATCAGTTATAGAACCCATTTCCCTTTATGGTTGTGAGGTCTGTGGTCCGCTCACCAACCAAGTATACACAAAATGAGACAAACACCAAATTGAGAGTGCATTTAGAATTCTGCAAAAATATCTCATGTGTAAAAACGAAAAACACCAAATAAGGCATGCAGAGCAGAATCAGGCCGATACCCGCTAATTATCAAAATCCAGAAAAGAGCCTTTAAATTCTACAACCACCTAAAAGGAAGCAATTCCCAAACCTTCCATAACAAAGCCATCACCCACAGAGAGATGAACCTGGAGAAGAGTCCCCTAAGCAAGCTGGTCCTGGGGCTCTGTTCACAAACACAAACAGACCCCACAGAGCCCCAGGACAGCAACACAACTAGACCCAAACAAATCATGAGAAAACAAAAAAGCATTAGCATTGGAAAGAATTATTTAAAAAACAGAGCAAACTAGAATTCTAATTGGCCCTGAAACGAGAGTACACAGTGGCAGAATACCTGACCACTGTGACTGACCTAAACTTAAGGAAAGTTTTGACTATGCCTTGCTATTGAGAAGGGCCACCATAGGCAGACCGGACTCTCAAGAGAAGACAGGCTAGGTGCAACACTGCCCACAAAACCTCCTGACAAATGTACAGTATGACAATATTAGAGACACATATTTCCCTCAGATTACACAGATCCACAAAGAATTCAAAAACAAACCCCATTTTGGGTGAAATATTACTGTGCCATCACAGCAGCAAGACTGCTCACAGGAAAAGGGCAACCAGTGAAGAACAAACACCATTGTAAATTCAACCCATATTTGTGTTTATTTATTTTCCCAATTGTACTTTCACTATTTGCACATAGTTACAACACTGTACATTTACATAATATGACATTTGAAATGTCTTTATTCTTTTGGAACTTCTGTGAGTGTAATGTTTACTGTAAATTTCTATTGTGTATTTCACTTTTGTTTATTCTCTACTTTACTTGCTTTGGCAATGTTAACATATGTTTCTCATGCCAATAAAGTCCATGAATTGAATTGAGATCAATCGCTCTCTACACAACTGTTGCTCTAATCGGAGACGCTGCTGCAGCCATATTGCGCAGACATTTTGTAAAAATAAAAATCTATATTTTTAATGACTATATGCTAATGACCATTTAGCCTACTAAATATTTTTACAACTAACTTTGAGGCTTATTTTTAATCAATAGTTTAATAAATTGTAATGGTCTAATTTGTTAACCATTTAATTAGTGGTTGTGTGACAAGTTAAAGGAAATACTCATAGCCTGTTATACATTAAAAAGTATTACTAAGTTCATAGTATGTGAGGATCTTAAAACATCTAAGGTTAAAAAGATCATGCATTCAGTATTAGTTGACAGAGATTGATAACATTCATATAATTGTGTTAAAATCCGTCAAGCGTACAAAGGGTACGAATTGTGAGAGGAATGTGTAAACGTTATGTTGATTACATTTATTTTGTCGTGGGTAAAAGTGTTAATCTGTGATCTACTAAATGCTCTTAATCTATGAGCCTGAGATCGATTGCTCTGGTCTCCACTCAAATTCCCGGGGAAATCGCGGTCTTTTCTCATTGCACTAAAGTTCTCATTGAGGAAACAAAACCGTATCACTCTCGTGATCATTTCTCCCCTTTTTCAGGTACGTTATTGATGATAAAAAAAAGAGTAATTTAAATGTAATAACTCGCTAACATGTCAAGAGTGTTTAAGGTGTGTCTTAATAACATCTTGAGGAAGTTAGTTAAGTTTGCAGAGAGTAATATGAGCCCTGCTCGGTTGCAGCGAAGAATAGCTTCGTACTGAGACTAGCTGCCATTTTATGTCGATTGTGAATGAACATGTACGTTGATAATAAGATATTTTCCGGTGTTATTTGTATAATGGTTTTTCAAACACTTTATTGCCTGTTGTTAAATGGAGTTATGGTTTACTGAGTTAACCTGTTTGGGCTGCAGGGGCAGTATTGAGTAGCCGGATAAAAGGTGCCCATTTCAAACGGCCTCGTACTCAATTCTTGCTCGTACAATATGCATATTATTATTACTATTGGATAGAAAACACTCTCTAGTTTCTAAAACCGTTTGAATTATATCTGTGAGTAAAACAGAACTCATTTTGCAGCAAACTTCCTGACAGGAATGGGAAAATCTGAAATCGATGCTCTGTTCTAGGGCCTGCCTATAAATGTCCTTGATATATATCAGTATACATGCACTTCATACGTCTTCCACTAGATGTCGACAGGCAGTGAGAGAAGAAATGAAGTATATAACTTGATCTGGGGTCGAATAAAAGCTCTTTGCATGACGTGTCACCAGTTTCCTGTTTTCTGGAGAGCGCGTGAAGGGATCTGGATTTGCCTTCTGATAAGCTGTCGTTATAGACGACTAATATCTCCGGCTTTGATTTTATTTGATACATGTGACAATATCATCGTAAAGTATGTTTTTTCAATATAGTTTTATTAGATTATTGAAATTTTTCGGGACGTTAGGCGTGTTGCGTTGTCTGCGTTTGTTCACGAAGGAGAGCTTCGCGCCACTTTGCTAGCTTTCCATGCTAATTGACTGGAGAAGAGGACATTCTAAATCCAAACAACGATTGTTCTGGACAAAGGACCCCTTGTACAACATTCTGATGGAAGATCAGCAAAAGTAGGACCCATTTTATGAAGTTATTTCATATATCTGTCGTACATGTGAACTAGTAGTTTGCGGCCAGGTTTTGGGCACGCTCTCGCCATAACGTAAACTGCATGTCGTAATGAAGTTATTTTTAGAATTCTAACACGGCGATTGCATTAAGAACTAGTGTATCTATCATTTCCTATACAACATGTATTTTTTGATTATGTTTATGAATAGTTATTTGGTCAGAATATGTGTGTCAGAAAAAGTGTCAGAAAAATATCCGGACGTTGTGGGAAAAAGATGCTACGTTAGCACAATGTATAACCACTGATTTCAGCTCTAAATATGCACATTTTCGAACAAAACATAAGTGTATGTATAACCTGATGTTATAGGACTGTCATCTGATGAAGCTTATCAAGGTTAGTCAAAAATTATATATCTTTTGCTGGTTTATTCGCTATCGCTAACGTGCCTATTGCTATCGCTAACGTGCCTTGATGAATGAATCGATGGTGTGGTAGGCTATTGGAGTAAGCTAATATAATGCTATATTGTGTTTTAGCTGTAAAACACTTAAAAAATCTGAAATATTGGCTGGATTCACAAGATGTTTGTCTTTAATTTGCTGTACACCATCGATTTTTCAGAAATGTTTTATGATGAGTATTTAGGTATTTGACGTTGGTGTCTGTAATTACTCTGGCTGCTTCGGTCCTATTTGTGACGGTAGCTGTGATGGTAGCTGCAATGTAAAACTGATTTATACCTCAAATATGCACATTTTTCGAACAAAACATAGATTTATTGTATAACATGTTATAAGACTGTCATCTGATGAAGTTGTTTCTTGGTTAGTTTGGTTGGTTCTTGGTTAGTTAGGTTGGCTTTGTGCATGCTACCTGTGCTGTGAAAAATGTCTGTCCTTTTTTGTATTTGGTGATGAGCTAACATAAATATATGTGGTGTTTTTGCTGTAAAACATTTTAAAAATCGGACATGTTGGCTGGATTCACAAGATGTTTATCTTTCATATGCTGTATTGGACTTGTTAATGTGTGAAAGTTAAATATTTCTAAAAATTATATTTTGAATTTCGCGCCCTGCACTTGAAGTGGCTGTTGTCATATTGTGCCCGGCTTTGGGCTTGCAGCCCAAAGAAGTTAAAGCTTTGTGCTTGACAGTTATATTGAAATTAGTATCTGTTTCAGTGAATTACAGTGTATACTGTTGTGACTTGAATAAGCCCTGTACCCTACAAAACTATCTATTTCCTGTAGATCTGTTATTCTGTCAAATGTGTTACTTTTGTAAAATGATGGCACTAAAGTTCTCATTGAGGAAACAACACCGTATCACTCTCGTGATCATTTCTCACCTTTTTCAGGGGCGTAACATTTGTAGATTAGAATATCTCTTTTTGATACTTTAGAGATTGTGACAGTGGCATCACAGTTTTGAAGATGAAGGACCGATTGGAACAGTTGAAGGTGGTAAGCTTCATCTTTTTATACACTTCAAATCAGATTTTATTTGTCACATACACATGGTTAGCAGATGTTAATGCGAGTGTAGCAAAATGCTTGTGCTTCTAGTTCTGACAATGCAGTAATAACCAACGAGTAATCTAACCTAACAATTCCACAACTACTACCTTATACACACAAGTGTAAAGGGATAAAGAATATGTACATAAAGATATATGAATAAGTGATGGTACAGAACGGCATAGGCAAGATGCAGTAGATGGTATCGAGTACACCATATACATATGAGATGAGTAATGTAGGGTATGTAAACATAAAAGTGGCATAGTTTAAAGTGGCTAGTGATACATGTATTACATAAAGATGGCAAGATGCAGTAGATTATATAGAGTACAGTATATACATATACATTATATTAAGTGGCATTGTTTAAAGTGGCTAGTGATACATTTTTGATCAATTCCCATCAATTTCCATTATTAAAGTGAGCTGGAGTTGAGTCAGTATGTTGGCAGCAGCCTCTCAATGTTAGTGGTGGCTGTTTAACAGTCTGACGGCCTTGAGATAGAAGCTGTTTTTCAGTCTCTTGGTCCCTGCTTTGATGCACCTGTACTGACCTCGCCTTCTGGATGATAGCGGGTGATCAGGCAGTGGCTCGGGTGGTTGTTGTCCTTGATGATCTTTATGGCCTTCCTGTGACATCGGGTGGTGTAGGTGTCCTTGTTCATGTTTTCATGGCCTTGCTTGCTATTAGCTTAACATATAACCGTTGCTAATCATTTATAATTTTATAATAGTGATGGGGGACGTATCTGATTTACTCGTTTGTTTTTGTCAAGGTACCTGATTTACTCGTTTGTTTTTGCGCACTAGATACGGTTGGTTCTGGATGAGCAGTTTGATCAACTGTTTGATCCCATTTTCAGGCCTAGAAAAGCAGAAATAGCCTAGTTGAACATTGGGCTAATAAACATTAGAGCATGAAGTTATTTCAGGAATTAGGTAGGCCTAAATGGGGTGTGATGATATTTATGCCGTTTATTGGTGGTGCGTTACAAATGGAGGTGGGTGGGTAGAGAGAGGGGACCAGAAGGGTTGATTAAGGAAAGATGAAAGGATTGTTTTCTCCTAATTTCCTCCACCTCTTCCAAGGTCTCAATGTTATTTATGTACTGTAGGCAATTCATTGCAGCTTGTGTGCACCGCAAGCTTTGTTCTGTCTGGTAAAAAAACAACTTTCCAGTTGATTTGAAACACATTGTTTCACTGACATAAGAACTGCTAGAAAGCCTGTGAGTGTGATTATATCTCACCACAAACGCACCACCACAACAACTCTGCTGGCTGTGTGTGTGTCAATAGAAAAGTGATGTGGCTGGGGACGATGTGGAGGTTCTAGTGGAGAACCAAGCCTTTATGGATGACTTCTTCGCCCAGGTATATCTGACCGTACTCCTGATGTGTGAGTGTTCACCATACTGTGTGTGTGTGCTTGTTTGTGTGCGTGCGTATGTGTGTTCTGTACTTACCAGTGTGTCATCATTGCCTGTCTCTGTCTCAGATTGAGGAGATTTGCAGCAGCATCGATAAGATAGATGAGAGTGTGGCGCAAGCAAAGAAGCTGTACTCTACCATCCTCTCCGCCCCTACATCAGAGCAGAGTAAACATCATCATTCAATCCTCCTCTCCCTCTGTGCCCCTCTCTCTCTTCATCTCTTTGTCATCTCACCCACTTTCATTCCTTTTCGTTTCTTTCCATTCCATATTGTTCATCCTTTTTGGCTTGTTGATACTTCTATATTTAGCCATGGAGCATGTTTCTGATTGGCCAGTGAGGGGCCAAGCCTCGACACACACAACTTGTTTATTCATCAAAACCCAGCCCTTTCGCGCCCATGGCAGCAACAGCGTCGATAATTATGATTGTGAAAATAGCAAAAATATTTCTTACACAGCCAGCGCTTAGATTGACCATTGTGTTAAATTTGTTCTAATACAACCCATAACTTAGAACAGCGTGACTAAACTAAAGCCCATAGAGTATTATTAGTATTATATTTCCACACAACTGCTGTTTTGTTTTTTCATAACCTGTCAATCAACCAAATTCATTGGTAAACATCTCAAACCCTGCAAGATCATTGGCTCAGAGGGATAGACAGGCAGCGATGTGATGATTGATGCGATAAACAGTGTGTTGTGTTTCTTTAACAATTCTCCATGCATGATTCTCAAATGGCACTCTATTCCCTAGCTCTGGTCAAAAACAGCGCACTATAAAAGGGAATAGGGTGCCATTTGGGACGCATGCCCCAGTGTTCCGCTGAGTAAACTGTGATTGGTTTTACAAAGTTCCCAAGCTCTTTAAGTCAAACATCGCCACTCTGAATCTCTCTGAGTCACACACAAATAAAAAAACACACTCAACCCCCATTTCTTCTGTTACTTCTTTGAAGCTCTAAGAATAGAAACGGAGTGCCTTGAGGATTCGACAACTGAAGCGGTCTTAACAACTTATGGTGTAACTGTGAATACATACATGGAACTCAAGTCCTTCTGTTCACCCGGCCTAGAATATCTCACAATCTCACAATCAAATAAAACTAAAACTCTCGACCCTTGTTATACTACCTTCCAGAATGCATAAAGGCCCTCCCCCGCCCTCCATTCGGCAAATCGGACAACGATTCCATCTTGCTCCTCCCCTCCTATAGGCAGAAACTCAAACAGGATGCTCCCGTGGTGAGGACTATTCAACGCTGGTCTGACCAATCGGAATCACGCGGACTGGGATATGTTCAGAGTAGCTTTAGAAAATAATATCGCCACATATACCGATATGGTGAATGAGTTCATCAGGAAGTGCACAAGAGATGTTGTACCCACTGTGACTATTAAAACCTACCCCAACCAAAAACCGTGGATAGGTGGGAGCATTCGCACAAAACTGAATGCGCGAACCACTGCATTTAACCAGGGCAAGAAGACTGGGAATATGGAAGAATACAAACAGTGTAGTTATTCCCTAAGCAAAGCTATCAAGCAGGCTAAACGTTGGTATAGGGACAAAGTTAAATCCCAGTTCAACAGCTGAGACGCGAGACGTATGTGCCAGGGTCTACAGACAATCACGGATTATAAAATTAAACCAGACACATGTGTGTTTTTTCTTGTCTAGGGTTTTTTGTTTATCTATGGGGATTTTGTATGTCTAGGTAATGTAGGTCTATGGTGGCCTGAATTGGTTCCCAATTAGAGGCAGCTGTTTATCGTTGTCTCTGATTGAAGATCCTATTTAGGTTGCCATTTTCCATTTAGGTTTTGTGGGTTATTGTGACGCCCTGACCTTAGAGATCTCTATTTTGGTTGGTCAGGGCGTGAGTTTGGGTGAGCATTCTATGTCTGGTGTTCTATGTTGTACTTGTTTTGTATTTCTATATGTTTGGCCTGGTATGGTTCCCAATCAGAGGCAGCTGTCTATCGTTGTCTCTGATTGAGAACTATACTTAGGTAGCCTGTTCTCACCTGTGTTTGTGGGTAGTTGTTTTGTGTGTCGTCACCTTACAGAACTGTTCGTTTGTTGTTTTTGTTCAGTGTTCAGTTGATTGATTAAAATATGAACACTTACCACGCTGCACCTTGGTCCTCTTCTCCTTCTCCCGACGATGTTCGTTACAGTTATTGTCTATGTGTAGTTGCATGTCAGCACTAGTTGTTTATAGCTTCACATTCTTTTGTTCTTTTGTTAGTTTGTTTAAGTGTTCTTCGTTATTGTCACGTTCCTGACCTGTTTTCTGTTAGTTTTTGTATGTGTTAGTTGGTCAGGACGTGAGTTTGGGTGGGCAGTCTATGTTTTCTGTTTCTATGTTGGTTAATGGGTACCTAATATGGCTCTCAATTAGAGGTAGGTGTTTTTCATTTCCTCTGATTGAGATTCATATTAAGGTAGGTGTTTTCACACTGTTTGTTGTGGGTGGTTGTCTCCTGTGTCAGTGTTTGTATGTTACGCCACACGGGACTGTTCTCGGTTTGTTTGTACGTTCGTTCTTTTATGTAGTCAGTTTTCCTGTTCATGCGTTCTTCACGTTATATGTAAGTTCGTGTCCAGGTCTGTCTACATCGTTTATTTGTTTTGTAGTTAATCAAGTATAGTTCGTTTTGTGTCTTGTTTAAATAAATAATATGGCAAGTTACAACGCTGCGTCTTGGTTCAATCCATGCTCCTCCTCTTCGGATGAAGAGGAGGAGGAAAACCGTTACAGTTATTTAAAGAATGTACTCAAAATATGCTGCGCCTTGGTCTCCTTGTTACGACGAACGTGACAACTGCAGACACAATACCACTACTATAACTGATTTCAAAATTATACATACTTTAAAACAAGTTAGCAAGCCCTTCACATTCTCTTCAGGAAATATACTTTTCGGTGATCACTGTCAGCCGAAAGAGTTTATTTATTAGATAGAATTACAGCTAGCTATCAGTAGGTCTACATACAAACCAATTCTACATATTTTTGGTACCACAAAAATACTTTTAAAGATGCCCCATATTTATGTACCCAAATAATAGCCTAAAACGTTTGAATCATTAAATCATCATTCAACTAAAATCAAACTTAATTCATACTGAACGCCGGAAGTTTACATACACTTAGGTTGGAGTCATTGTTTTTCAACCATTACACAAATTGCTTGTTAACAAACTATAGTTTTGGCAAGTCGGTTAGGACATCTACTTTGTGCATGACACAAGTATATTTTCCAACAATTGTTAACAGACAGATTATTTCACTGTATCACAATTCCAGTGGGTCAGAAGTTTACATACTCTGAATTGACTGTGCCTTTAAACAGCTTGGAAAATTCCAGAAAATGATGTCATGGCGTTAGAAGCTTCTGATAGGCTAATTAACATCATTTGAGTCAATTGGAGGTGTACCTGTGGATGTATTTCAAGGCCTACCTTCAAACTCAGTGCCTCATTGCTTGACATCATGGGAAAATCAAAAGAAATCAGCCAAGAGCTCAGAAAAAAAAGTCTGGTTAATCTTTGGGAGCAATTTCCAAAAGCCTGAAGGTACCACGTTCATCTGTACAAACAATAGTACGCAAGTAAAAACACCATGGGACCACGCAGCTGTCATACTGCTCAGGAAGGAGACATCTTGCTTCCGGACAGACTGAACACCTTCTTTGCTCACTTTGAGGATAATACATTGCCACCGATGCCGATACAGCCTAATGGGGGGAGGTGAGGGCTCTGGGAGTGTGGTGCCAGGACAATAACCTCTCACTCAATGCCACCAAAACAAAGGAGATGATCGTGGAAACAGCAGAGGGAGCACCCCCCTATCCACATCGATGGGACCGCAGTGGAGAAGGTGGAAAGCTTCAAGTTCCTCAGCGTACACATCACTGACAAACTGAAATGGTCCACACACAGACAGTGTGGTGAAGAAGGTGCAACAGCGCCTCTAATACCACCATCACCTAATACCCTCACAAACTTTTAAAGATGCACAATTGAGAGCATCCTGTCGGGCTGTTTCACAGCCTGGTACGGCAACTGCACCACCCACAACCATAAAGCTCCCCAGAGGGTGGTGCAGTCGGCACAACGCATTACTGGGGGCAAACGTCCTGACCTTCTGGATACCTACAGGACCCGATGCCATAGGAAGGCCAAAAAGATAATCAAGAACATCAACCACCCGAGCCACTGCCTGTTCACCCCGCTATCATCCAGAAGGCGAGGTTAGTACAGGTACAACAGCTATCTCAAGGCCATCAGACTGCTAAATAGCCATCACTAGCACATCAGAGGCGGCTGCCTATAGACATAGATTAGGAATCACTGTCCATTTTTAGAAATGGATCCCTAGCCACTTTAATAATTTCTCCATTACCCATCTCATATGTATAAACTGTACTCTATACTATTATACGGTATCTTAGTCACTTTTAAATTGTGTTTACATATTGCACCACCTGTTTCATATGTACACTGCTCAAAAAAATAAAGGGAACACTTAAACAACACAATGTAACTCCAAGTGAATCACACTTCTGTGAAATCAAACTGTCCACTTAGGAAGCAACACTGATTGACAATAAAGTTCACATGCTGTTGTGCAAATGGCATAGACAAAAGGTGGAAATTATAGGCAATTAGCAAGACACCCCCAAAAAAGGAGTGATTCTGCAGGTGGTGACCACAGACCACTTCTCAGTTCCTATGCTTCCTGGCTGATGTTTTGGTCACTTTTGAATGCTGGCGGTGCTCTCACTCTAGTGGTAGCATGAGACGGAGTCTACAACCCACACAAGTGGCTCAGGTAGTGCAGTTCATCCAGGATGGCACATCAATGCGAACTGTGGCAAAAAGGTTTGCTGTGTCTGTCAGCGTAGTGTCCAGAGCATGGAGGCGCTACCAGGAGACAGGCCAGTACATCAGGAGACGTGGAGGAGGCCATAGGAGGGCAACAACCCAGCAGCAGGACCGCTACCTCCGCCTTTGTGCAAGGAGGTGCACTGCCAGCGCCATGCAAAATGACCTCCAGCAGGCCACAAATATGAACAGCTGCAAACTGCTCCCAATTCTTCAATGTTTGATGGTTGCCTTTGACCAACTGCTGTTTTCAGATCTCGCCGTAGGTTTCCGATGAGACACACATCTGGACTCATTGCTGGCCACTCCAGTCCAGTGTTTCTTCCTGAACCGGTCCTGGGTGGTTTTTATGTTCTTGGGTTCGTTGTCCTGCTGGATACCCACGACCTTTGACGGAGACCTAGTTTTTGGACACCGGGTTGAACACTGCACTCCAGAACACCTTGATAATCTGCTGATTTCATGATGCCTTGAACATGTTCAAGGGCCCCAGTACCAGAGGCATCAAAGCAACCCAGTACCAGAGGCATCAAAGCAACCCAGTACCAGAGGCATCAAAGCAACCCAATACCAGAGGCATCAAAGCAACCCAGTACCAGAGGCATCAAAGCAACCCAGTACCAGAGGCATCAAAGCAACCCAGTACCAGAGGCATCAAAGCAACCCAGTACCAGAGGCATCAAAGCAACCACACAACATTATTGAAAGTCTCCCATGTTTTTTTATAGGGAGGAATGCTGTAGGAATGCTTCATTTGGTGATACATTACTGTAGATATTGTCTTTCAATGGGACAAGTAAAACAAATAACTGGATTTTTTGATGTTGAAAAGTGAAAGGGTGACAACTGTACCCAGGGATTGCACATACTGTCTAGACTAACCCAAAGGGGTTGCAACTTTTTATGTGTAAGAGATTGAGACAGCAGAAAAGAGGAAATACATCTGAGATTAGATGGAGATTAAGAGATATGGTACAGTTGAAGTCGGAAGTTTACATTTACTTGTCAGGGTTGTGTGCGGAGAATGTTTGGAGTCAAACGCAGGACGCAGATCTGAGCGAAAACCACAGAGTCTTTACTCAAAATATATGCACAATTCCATAAAATGGAAAGAAACAAATACGAACACGTATCAAATACAACACCTAACGTACAAACAATCACGGACAAACATCAATGAAAGACAGAGGGTTAAATAGGAAACATGATGGGGGGAATTGATACCAGGTGTGTACAATACAGACAAAACAAAACGAAACTGAAAAATAGATCGATGGTGACTAGAAAGCCGGCGACGTCGACCGCCGAACACCACCCGAACAAGGAGAAGGGCCGACCTCGGCGGAAGTCGTGACAGTACCCCTCCCCTGACGCGCGGCTCCAGCAGCGCGACGACACCGGCCTCGGGGACGACCCGGAGGGCGAGGCGCAGGGCGATCCGGGTGGAGACGGTGAAACTCTTGTAGCATGGATGGATCTAGAATGTCCTCCACCGGTACCCAGCTTCTCTCCTCCGGACCGTACCCCTCCCACTCCACGAGGTACTGAAGGCCCCTCGCCCGACGTCTAGAATCCATGATGGCCCTTACGGTATACGCCGGGACCCCCTCGATGTCAAGAGGGGGCGGAGGGACCTCCCGCACCTCAGACTGCTGGAGCGGACCAGCCACCACCGGCCTGAGGAGAGACACATGGAACGAGGAATTAATACGATAATCAGGGGGGAGTTGTAACCTATAACAAACCTCGTTCAGTCTCCTCAGGACTTTAAATGGCCCCACAAACCACGGACCCAGCTTCCGGCAGGGCAGGTGAAGGGGTAGGTTTCGGGTCGAGAGCCAGACCCGGTCCCCCGGTGCATACACCGGGGCCTCACTGCGGTGGCGGTCGGCACTCGCCTTTTGTCTCCTGATAGCCCGTTGTAACCGCACATGGGCAGCGTTCCAAGTCTCTTCTGAGTGCCGAAACCATTCATCCACCGCAGGAGCCTCAATCTGGCTCTGATGCCATGGTGCCAGGACCGGCTGGTAACCTAGCACACACTGAAACGGTGATAGGTTGGTAGAGGAGTGGCGGAGGGAGTTTTGGGCCATCTCCGCCCAGGGGATGTAAGCTGCCCACTCCCCCGGCCGGTCCTGGCAATAGGACCTCAGAAACCTACCCACATCCTGGTTTACTCTTTCCACCTGCCCGTTACTCTCGGGGTGGAAACCTGAGGTAAGGCTGACCGAGATCCCCAGGCGTTCCATAAACGCCCTCCAAACTCTAGATGTAAATTGGGGACCCCGATCAGAAACTATATCCTCAAGCACCCCGTAGTGCCGGAATACATGGGTGAACAGAGCCTCCGCAGTTTGTAGAGCCGTAGGGAGACCGGGCAAAGGAAGGAGACGGCAGGACTTAGAAAACCGATCCACAACGACCAGGATCGTGGTGTTACCCCGCGACGGGGGAAGATCCGTCACGAAATCCACCGATAGGTGTGACCATGGTCGCTGTGGAACGGGAAGGGGTAGTAATTTCCCTCTGGGCAGATGTCTAGGTGCCTTGCACTGTGCACATACCGAACAGGAGGAAACATAAACCCGCACGTCCTTAGCTAAAGTGGGCCACCAGTACTTCCCAGAAAGGCAGCGCACCGTCCGACCGATACCAGGATGACCAGAGGAGGGTGACGTATGAGCCCAACAGATCAAACGATCGCGGACATCAAACGGAACGTACATACGCCCAACTGGACAGTCAGGTGGAATGGGCTCTGAACGTGACGCCCGTTCGATGTCCGCGTCCACCTCCCATACCACCGGTGCCACCAGGCGAGAGGCTGGAATGAGGGGAGTGGGATCTGAGGACCTCTCCTCTGTATCATACAGCCGGGACAGTGCGTCTGCCTTAACGTTCTGGGAACCTGGTTTGTAGGAAAGGGTGAAATCAAAACGGGTGAAAAACATGGCCCACCTTGCCTGGCGAGGGTTCATTCTCCTCGCCGCCCGGATGTATTCCAGATTGCGGTGGTCAGTCCAAATGAGAAAAGGGTGTCTTGCCCCCTCAAGCCAATGTCTCCACGCTTTCAGAGCCATGACAACAGCCAGCAACTCCCGGTCCCCCACATCATAGTTTCGCTCCGCCGGGCTGAGCTTCTTCGAAAAGAATGCACAGGGGCGGAGTTTTAGTGGCGTACCCGAGCGCTGAGACAGCACAGCCCCTATCCCCGCCTCGGACGCGTCCACCTCAACTATGAATGCTAAGGAAGGATCAGGATGCGCCAGCACGGGAGCTGAGGTAAACAGAGCCTTCAGGTGACCAAACGCCCTGTCCGCTCCAGCTGTCCACTGCAGTCGCACCGGTCCTCCCTTCAGCAGTGAGGTAATGGGAGCCGCTACCTGACCAAAACCCCGGATAAATCTCCGGTAGTAGTTGGCAAACCCTAAAAACCGCTGCACTTCCTTTACCGTGGTTGGAGTCGGCCAATTACGCACGGCTGAAATGCGGTCATTCTCCATCTCTACCCCTGACGCAGAAAAGCGATACCCTAGGAAGGAGATGGACTGTTGGAAGAACAGACATCTCTCAGCCTTGACATACAGGTCATGCTCCAACAGTCGACCAAGCACCCTGCGCACTAGGGACACATGCTCGGCGCGTGTAGCGGAATATATCAGAATGTCATCGATATACACCACTACACCCTGCCCGTGCAGGTCCCTGAAAATCTCATCCACAAAGGATTGGAAGACTGATGGAGCATTCATTAACCCGTACGGCATGACTCGGTACTCATAATGCCCAGAAGTGGTGCTAAATGCTGTCTTCCACTCATCTCCCCTCTTGATACGCACCAGGTTGTAAGCGCTCCTGAGGTCCAATTTTGTGAAGAAGCGCGCCCCGTGTAATGACTCGGTCATACTCGCTATAAGTGGTAGCGGGTAACTGTATTTTACTGTGATCTTATTTAATCCGCGATAATCAATACACGGGCGCAAACCTCCATCCTTCTTCTTCACAAAAAAGAAACTAGATGAGACAGGTGAGATGGAAGGCCGAATGTATCCCTGTCCCAGAGATTCGGTGACATATGTCTCCATAGCCACCGTCTCCTCCTGTGACAGTGGATACACGTGACTCCTGGGAAGTTTAGCGTCTACCAAGAGATCTATCACACAATCCCCCGGTCGATGGGGTGGTAATTGAGTCGCCTTCTTCTTACAGAAGGCGAGTGCCAAATCGGCATATTCGGGAGGAATGTGCATGGTGGAAACCTGGTTTGGACTTTCCACCGTAGTAGCACCTAAGGAAACACCTACACACCTCCCTGAACACTGACAGGACCATCCCTTGAGAGCCCTCTGTTGCCATGAAATAATCGGATCATGAGAGGCCAACCAGGGAAGACCCAACACAACAGGAAACGCAGGAGAGTCAATCAGGAAGAGACAAATTCTCTCCTCGTGATCCTCCCGCGTTCTCATAACGATGGGCACTGTGACCTCCCCAACCAGCCCCGACCCCAAAGGACGACTATCTAAGGCATGTACAGGGAAGGGAACATCAACCGGAATAATAGGGATCCCTAAGCTATGAGCCAAAGAGCGGTCAATAAAGTTCCCAGCTGCGCCTGAATCTACTAGCGCCTTATGCTGGGAATGTGGGGAAAACCCAGGAAATTCTATAGATAACCACATGAGGGCAACAGAAGGCTCTGGGTGAGTTATGTGCCTACTCACCTGAGACGACCCACCAGTGCTCCGCCTGCTACCTCGATTCCCAGGAGAAACACCCCAGCACCGGACAGCAGTGTGCCCTCTGCGTCCACAGTTGGTACATGGAGTGGTTCCCCCTCCGGTCTCCCTCCTAGAAGCCCCTCCCAACTCCATAGGGGTTGGATCCAAGGAGCTGGGTTCTGGAATGGGCGGACCCCGATCTAGACGCCCGCGGGAGGCTAACAGGTTATCCAGCCGGATAGGTAAATCTACCAGCTGGTCCAGGTTGAGAGTGGTGTCCCTGCAGGCTAGCTCCCTACGAACGTCCTCTCGTAGACTACACCTATAATGATCGATCAGGGCCCGCTCATTCCATCCCGCACCAGCGGCCAGAGTACGGAAGTCCAAAGCGAAATCTTGAGCGCTCCTCATCCCATGCCTGAGATGGAACAATCGCTCTCCCGCCGCTCTCCCTTCAGGTGGATGGTCAAACACTGCCCGGAAGCGGCGAGAGAAGTCATCATAATCATCCAGGGTAGATCCCTCTCTTCCCCATATGGCGTTGGCCCACTCCAGGGCTTTACCAGTCAGACAGGAGATGAGAGCGCCCACCCTCTCGTGTCCCGACGGGGACGGATGAACAGATGCCAGGTATAACTCCAGCTGTAGGAGGAAACCCTGACACCCGGCCGCTGTTCCGTCATACGCTCCCGGAAGCGAGAGCCGAATTCCACTGGTTCCGACCAGTGGAGGGATGGATGGTGGTGTAGGTAGAGGTGCTGGTGTTGGTGCTGGGTTCTGATTTACCGGGAGACCTCCTCTCTCCCATCTATCCATAGTCTGCAGCACGCGATCCATGGCTGTCCCTAACCTATGCAACATAGTTGCGTGCTGTTGAACCTGCTCCTCTACTGGGAGAGAAGGGCTGGCTGCGCCTGCTGACTCCATTTGAAAGAGGTCCGTGATTCTGTCAGGGTTGTGTGCGGAGAATGTTTGGAGTCAAACGCAGGACGCAGATCTGAGCGAAAACCACAGAGTCTTTACTCAAAATATATGCACAATTCCATAAAATGGAAAGAAACAAATACGAACACGTATCAAATACAACACCTAACGTACAAACAATCACGGACAAACATCAATGAAAGACAGAGGGTTAAATAGGAAACATGATGGGGGGAATTGATACCAGGTGTGTACAATACAGACAAAACAAAACGAAACTGAAAAATAGATCGATGGTGACTAGAAAGCCGGCGACGTCGACCGCCGAACACCACCCGAACAAGGAGAAGGGCCGACCTCGGCGGAAGTCGTGACATTACTTTAGCCAATTACATTTCAACTCAGTTTTTTACTAGGGATTTTTTTTTACTAGGATTAAATATCAGGAATTTTCAAAATTAGATTTTCAAAATTCCTGATATTTAATCCTAGTAAAATATTCCCTGTTTTAGGTCAGGTAGGATCACAACTTTATTTTAAGAATGTGTGCTGTCAGAATAATAGTAGAGAGAATGATTTACTTCAGCATTAATTTCTTTCATCACATTCCCAGTGGGTCAGAATTTTACATACTCTCAATAGAGAATAGTATTTGGTAGCATTGCCTTTAAATTGTTTAACTTCTAACTTCCTGCTACTCAGGCTCAGAGGCTAAGATATGCATATTATTAGTAGGTTTGGATAGAAAACACTCTGAAGTTTCTAAAACTGTTTGAATGATGTCTGAGTATAACCGAACTCATATGGCAGGCAGAAACCTGAGAAAAAAAATCCAACCAGGAATTGGGAAATCTAAGGATGGTAGTTTTTCAACTCTTTGCCTATCCAAGATACAGTAGAAATTTGGTCCGATTGCACTTCCTAAGGCTTCCACTAGATGTCAACAGTCTTTAGAACCTTGTTTCAGGCTTCTACTGTAAAGGAGGAGAGAATAAGAGCTGATTGAGTAAGAGGTCTGGTAGAGTGCCATGAGCTCATTCAGGCGCGCTCCCGTGAGAGGTAGCTGTGTTCCATTGCATTTCTGAAGACAAAGGAATTCTCCGGTTGAAACATTATTGAAGATTTATGTTAACATCCTAAAGATTGATTCTATACATCATTTGACATGTTTCTACGAACTGTAATGGAATTTTTTGACTTTTCGCCTGGCCTGCGCGTCGTGAATTTGGATTTGTGAACTGAAGGCGCGAACAAAAAGGAGGTATTTGGACATAAATTATGGACTTTATCGAACAAAGAGAGAGAGAACTGACCTCGGTCCTGGGGACATAGTGGACGTGGCAGGTATGCAGAGCAACTACAAATCCCAGAGTCCTCTAGGGACCACAGTGTTCTACACTATGACTGATAACATTGAGGTACTATAGCAGGTAGGCAGACAAATCCCACCATCCTCTAGTCTTGGGGCCCAAGTGTTCTTTATATTAGAAGTCCTCCAATAATGGAAAGAAGAACCAAAAAACCCCAAAAAACACATGATATTGAGGTACTATAGCAGGTAGGGGCGAACACTACAAATTCTGTAACTCCTGAAAGGTCCCTAGTGTTCTATACATCGTACCTGGGGAGTGGAGACGCAGCGAAGGAGGCAGGTGTGTAGGGGAAACAGAAACTACAAATCCCATACCCATTTAGCAAATCCCATACCCAAAGTGTTCTATTATTGACCCAGTTTAAATGTAAAAATAAAATGTTTAGTTACCCTTGACATTTTTTCATCTGTATTGGTTGGATCTTTGCCACCTCGCATCATCATGGAAATCAAATAAAGGTTTTATGGGAAATTCGTTTTTAACTTCTCTAGGATAGGGGCAGCATTTTCACTTTTGGATAAATTGCGTGCCCAATTTCAACTTCCTTCTACTCATCCCCAGAATATTAGTAGATTTGGATAGAAAACACTCTGAAGTTACTAAAACTGTTTGAATCATGCCTGTGAGTATAACAGAACTTTTGTAGTAGACAAAGCCCCAAAGACTAACCATTAAGATTTTTTTTTTTAGGTCACTGTCTGTTCAATGAGATTTCATTGGGATACTAGATTTCTAATCAACCTGTTTGCAGTTCCTACCGCTTCCACTGGATGTCACCAGTCTTTGGAAATAGGTTGAGGTTATTCCTTTGTGCAATGAAGAAGTACGGCCATCTGGAATCAGTGTAAAATACGTTTAACATACTGACTCAACATACTGACTCAACTCCAGCTCACTTTAATAATGGAAATTGATGGGAATTGATCGAAAATGTATCACTAGCCACTTTAAACAATGCCACTTAATATAATGTATATGTATATACTGTACTCTATCATCTACTGCATCTTGCCATCTTTATGTAATACATGTATCACTAGCCACTTTAAACTATGCCACTTATGTTTACATACCCTACATTACTCATCTCATATGTATATACTGTACTCGATACCATCTACTGCATCTTGCCTATGCCGTTCTGTACCATCACCTATTCATATATCTTTATGTACATATTCTTTATCCCTTTACACTTGTGTGTATAAGGTAGTAGTTGTGGAATTGTTAGGTTAGATTACTCGTTGGTTATTACTGCATTGTCAGAACTAGAAGCACAAGCATTTCGCTACACTCGCATTAACATCTGCTAAACATGTGTATGTGACAAATAAAATTTGATTTGAAGTGTATAAAAAGATGAAGCTTACCACCTTCAACTGTTCCAATCGGTCCTTCATCTTCAAAACTGTGATGCCACTGTCACAATCTCTAAACTATCAAAAAGAGATATTCTAATCTACAAATGTTACGCCCCTGAAAAAGGTGAGAAATGATCACGAGAGTGATACGGTGTTGTTTCCTCAATGAGAACTTTAGTGCCATCATTTTACAAAAGTAACACATTTGACAGAATAACAGATCTACAGGAAATAGATATTTTTGTAGGGTACAAGGCTTATTCAAGTCACAACAGTATACACTGTAATTCACTGAAACAGATACTAATTTCAATATAACTGTCAAGCACAAAGCTTTAACTTCTTTGGGCTGCAAGCCCAAAGCCGGGCACAATATGACAACAGCCACTTCAAGTGCAGGGCGCGAAATTCAAAATATAATTTTTAGAAATATTTAACTTTCACACATTAACAAGTCCAATACAGCATATGAAAGATAAACATCTTGTGAATCCAGCCAACATGTCCGATTTTTAAAATGTTTTACAGCAAAAACACCACATATATTTATGTTAGCTCACCACCAAATACAAAAAAGGACAGACATTTTTCACAGCACAGGTAGCATGCACAAAGCCAACCTAACTAACCAAGAACCAACCAAACTAACCAAGAAACAACTTCATCAGATGACAGTCTTATAACATGTTATACAATAAATCTATGTTTTGTTCGAAAAATGTTCACATTTGAGGTATAAATCAGTTTTACATTGCAGCTACCATCACAGCTACCGTCACAAAGAGGACCAAAGCAGCCAGAGTAATTACAGACACCAACGTCAAATACCCAAATACTCATCATAAAACATTTCTGAAAAATCGATGGTGTACAGCAAATTAAAGACAAACATCTTGTGAATCCAGACAATATTTCAGATTTTTTAAGTGTTTTACAGCGAAAACACAATATAGCATTATAATAGCTTACTACAATAGCCTACCACACCATCGATTCATTCATCAAGGCACGTTAGCGATAGCAATAGGCACGTTAGCGATAGCGAATAAACCAGCAAAAGATATATAATTTTTGACTAACCTTGATAAGCTTCATCAGATGACAGTCCTATAACATCAGGTTATACATACACTTATGTTTTGTTCGAAAATGTGCATATTTAGAGCTGAAATCAGTGGTTATACATTGTGCTAACGTAGCATCTTTTTCCCACAACGTCCGGATATTTTTCTGACACTTTTTCTGACACACATATTCTGACCAAATAACTATTCATAAACATAACTAAAAAATACATGTTGTATAGGAAATGATAGATACACTAGTTCTTAATGCAATCGCCGTGTTAGAATTCTAAAAATAACTTCATTACGACATGCAGTTTACGTTATGGCGAGAGCGTGCCCAAAACCTGGCCGCAAACTACTAGTTCACATGTACGACAGATATATGAAATAACTTCATAAAATGGGTCCTACTTTTGCTGATCTTCCATCAGAATGTTGTACAAGGGGTCCTTTGTCCAGAACAATCGTTGTTTGGATTTAGAATGTCCTCTTCTCCAGTCAATTAGCACGGAAAGCTAGCAAAGTGGCGCGAAGCTCTCCTTCGTGAACAAACGCAGACAACGCAACACGCCTAACGTCCCGAAAAAATTTCAATAATCTAATAAAACTATATTGAAAAAACATACTTTACGATGATATTGTCACTTGTATCAAATAAAATCAAAGCCGGAGATATTAGTCGTCTATAACGACAGCTTATCAGAAGGCAAATCCAGGTCCCTTCACGCGCTCTCCAGAAAACAGGAAACTGGTGACACGTCATGCAAAGAGCTTTTATTCGACCCCAGATCAAGTTATATACTTAATTTCTTCTCTCACTGCCTGTCGACATCTAGTGGAAGACGTATGAAGTGCATGTATACTGATATATATCAAGGACATTTATAGGCAGGCCCTAGAACAGAGCATCGATTTCAGGTTTTCCCCTTCCTGTCAGGAAGTTTGCTGCAAAATGAGTTCTGTTTTACTCACAGATATAATTCAAACGGTTTTAGAAACTAGAGAGTGTTTTCTATCCAATAGTAATAATAATATGCATATTGTACGAGCAAGAATTGAGTACGAGGCCGTTTGAAATGGGCACCTTTTATCCGGCTACTCAATAATGCCCCTGCAGCCCAAACAGGTTAACTCAGTAAACCATAACTCCATTTAACAACAGACAATAAAGTGTTTGAAAAACCATTATACAAATAACACCACAAAGTATCTTATTATCAACGCACATGTTCATTCACAATCGACATAAAATGGCAGCTACTCTCAGTACGAAGCTATTCTTCGCTGCAACCGAGCAGGGCTCATATTACTCTCTGCAAACTTAACTAACTTCCTCAAGATGTTATTAAGACACACCTTAAACACTCTTGACATGTTAGCGAGTTATTACATTTAAATGACTCTTTTTTTATCATCAATAACGTACCTGAAAAAGGGGAGAAATGATCACGAGAGTGATACGGTTTTGTTTCCTCAATGAGAACTTTAGTGCAATGAGAAAAGACCGCAATTTCCCCGGGAACTTGAGTGGAGACCAGAGCAATCGATCTCAGGCTCATAGATTAAGAGCATTTAGTAGATCACAGATTAACACTTTTACCCACGACAAAATAAATGTAATCAACATAACGTTTACACATTCCTCTCACAATTCGTACCCTTTGTACGCTTGACGGATTTTAACACAATTATATAAATGTTATCAATCTCTATCAAATAATACTGAATGCATGATCTTTTTAACCTTAGATGTTTTAAGATCCTCACATACTATGAACTTAGTAATACTTTTTAATGTATAACAGGCTATGAGTAATTCCTTTAACCTGTCACACTCTCCCTGACAAAATAAATGTTGTCCCAACATTACCAACATTGTCTTCTTCAACAGTCGGTATGCCCTGGACCTAGAAAATCCTCTTCTGTAAGGTAGTATTTGAGCAGAGGTCAAGGGTCACAGTTCAAATATAACTAACAAGTTATATTCACAGTCCATATCTGTTGACCAGCTGTATAACATAAGCAGTCTTTTCTCAAACTATTGATCAACAGTCCATCAATTTTAATGATCTATATGCATAGTCTGCAAATTGTCTCTTGCGACAGTCTGTGAAATCAGTCAGTAGTCCATGGTCAAACATGTCAACTCTGTAGCCTCATGTTTGCGGAAGCCCATAAATGTAAGGTGGCTGAAAGTAACATTGCTGTAGTGATGGCAGCCATGGAACCAGTCCTGGTGCAGAGTAGACAGGGAACAACTGTGGCTGTGGCTGGATACTGTAGTAGGAAGGGATACCAAGCTGATCATAGGTGATACGTCTTGGAGGGTGTCTCTCTCTTTGTGGCAGCTGGTAGGCTGGTTCCTCGGGTTCAGCAGCATCAGTTAATGAAGGAAAGGCACTTGGTGGACGATCATCAGGCAAATTTTCAGCAGGCAAGTTCATCTCCTCAGCAGGCAGGTCTTGAACTGTTGTTGTCTCCTCCAGCCGCTTTTCAACAAGAGGCTGTGCTGGTAGCGTATCAGGGACTGGCACCGCAACTGTCTGTTTCACTGGTGGGGGCCTGTGTTCCCACTCTCTCGCTGGTTCAGCATTCCTCTCCTCAGGTACTGTAGGAGATGTGGGAACCTGTAGCGGCTCATGATGAAGGTCATATTAATCCCCGCTGTCTTCATCAGAATCTAGAGGCTGTGATGCAGGCTGATGTCTCCTTTTTTTCTGACTTTTGTCATCTTTGGTCATTTCTGGTTGTGTCTCAAAAGGTAAGTGGTCACAGGACATGAGCAGGTTTCTGTGCAGGACCCTGGGGCGTCCCCTATCCTTTTCTGGTCTCAATTCATAAATCGGCAGGTCTGAACCCATTTGTCTCACTACTGTGTGAATTGTATCTTCCCAATAGCTTCCCAATAGCTACGGAGTTTGCCTGGTCCTCCTCTTGGTGTCAGGTTTTTAATCAGAACTCGCTCGCCAGGCTGTAGCACTGAACTCCTAACTTTAGTGTCATAGTACTTCTTACTTCATTCAGCGGCTTTCTGAGCATTTTCATTTGCAATGGCGTATGCTTCTTCCATCCCTCGTTTACAGTTTTCCACGTAGTCTCGATGGTTACCCGGAACCTGCTCTGGTAGAACTAACTGCTTGCGGGCTGTAGTGATTCTGTACAGAATGCCATCACTGTCTATTGTCAATTTGTCCCATTCTCTGAATAGGCATTTTGTCTTTGGACTGGATTCCTTTTGCTCTTTAACTGGCGGTTTGAAACCCGACAGTTTGAAATTGAGCACAGGACGGATGACCGGATCAGATTCTTGTGCTTCTCTTATCCCATCTTTTGGGATCGAGCTGGTTGTTGCAGTGGTTGTCTCACCTTCAGCTGATAATGACATAGATGCAGCTGACAGTGACCAAGGTACAACAGCCTCTTTCTGTACCTCAACTGCTTGTATCGTGGCGGCAATGGTGTCTGGTGGAAGCTCCTCAGAACATTCTCTCATCAGTAACTCTACATCCAGTGGCATCCTTGACAAAGCATCTGCATCACCGTTCTCTCTGCCTGGCCTGTACTTTATTGTAAAGTGGAAATCAGCCAATTCTGAAACCCACCTGGAAGTGGTTGCGTTCAGTTTTGCAGTAGACAGAATGTAGCTGAGCGGGTTGTTATCGCTGTATACAGTGAAGGTCGGAGCATAGTACAAATAATCATGGAACTTATCAGTGATTGCCCATTTTAGAGCTAGAAATTCTAGCTTGCCCGAGTGGTAGTGATAATTCTTCTCAGCTGCTGTTAAGGTTCGAGAGCCATAAGCAATGATCCTAAGCTTCCCATCTTGCTTTTGATAAAGAACTGCTCCCAAGCCTTGGTGTGACGCATCAGTGTGTACAACAAATGGCTG